>NC_057941.1:52458706-52588706 GCF_018555375.3 Anguilla rostrata
AACAAATAGCAGTCACTACCCCCCGAGCTCACGAAAAACCGCTATGAATACAACCACGCAAGTTGTGGAAACACAATGCGTGACATCATATAACCCTGCATCATCAGTAGCGGCAAGCTGTTACGCTATTCCAGACGCTGTCCCTTCCTTCCTGACTGAGCGTAGTAAAAAAAAAAACATACAATGTCTGCCCTTAGTTGAGATGGTGTCGCCGCTACAAGTGATACTATCGAACACACGATGCCATGGCATCACCGTACTGACAACCACTTCACTGTGCCGTTACCCTCCGTGCATGTCACCCCCATTCATCCATCCATTGCCGAGAGCGGTGACGCGTTGCACTAGCTCTGGCGTGTTACAATGTTTCTCTTTAATGGTGAATAATTGGACGGCGTGTCAAAAAAATGGAACGCGATTTAAAGTCGAACGGTGTGACAATGTATCCGGAGACAGAGGGGAGAACCTCGCGCTAGTATCGTAACGCCTGGCGGTACACGGAAACCAGCTCAGCTACAATTCGAGCTCAGCTGAGCGAACATAACCTGGCGATGAAGAGAGTGGATCTGCGTTTTCGTACTGTGTGCGTGTGTGTGTTTTGTATAACTTACTTTCTGTGATCTTCTGTAGCCCCAGCACATCCTCGGGGGTGATCACTGAGTTGCTGAGCAATTCCTCCTCCGTGGTAACTGGGACCCCCACGTCCGTCGAGTTGCAGCCTTTCTTCACTTTCATCGTCACGGGTTGTTTGGGGCTCGGGTTCGCCTGGCCGCCGCGAGAACTGCTGCCGATGCTGCCGCCGCCGGTGTCTCCGCCGCTGCTACTGCGCGGATTACTGCTGCTGGGTATCTTAGCGCTAGATGGATCCTGGCTATTGCAGACAGCCTCTCTGCTGGTACAAGAATAGCTCATTCTCCGTCTCTCCTCCCCCTTCGCAGCCTAGCAGGACACAGAACGGCCTCGCGCTCCCCTCCCTCGCTCGTTCAGTCGGTCTTTAATTTAAATCCCCTCTCTCTTCTCTCCGAGAATTCCCGGTGTTTGCCGCAGCTCGGTGTTTCCCCCCCACGACTGCGCGCGCGGAGCGGTGTGTGTGTCCAACGCCACCTCTATCACTCTCACTGTATCTCTCTCTCTTTCGAGAAGGCGCGAGGCAGGCGGTCGGTCTACTCTCTGCACGAGAGCAGTTACTCGGAAGCAGCCAGCCACACACTAGATGTGTTGCTTTAGTTTTTTTCTTCTCTTCCTCCCTGGGGGAAGGGGATGAACTCGATTGCACAGTTCTGAGGAGAGCGAGCGGCGCAATGCATGCCACGGGCCAGGACCGGTGCCTGCGCGCGCTCTCCTCGCGCGTATGGAGTGAACCTGGGCGACCTTCATGCATGCATAATTATACTTTTATTTAATTTTATTTTTTAACTGTAATCTTAAGTCACATCACCCCTCGTGGTGCGGCCCACTTTGATGTGTTTTTGCAGAAAGCGTTAAGAAGTTAGCGCTCCTGTTTGTGGTTAGGTGCGTTTTAGGTTATTAGTCACACAGGCTACGTGGTGGTTCGCTGCATTAAAGACATACCATTTGTTATATTCTGTCGAGACCTGTGTTACAGGACCGAGCAACGCTAAGACTGTGCCTTTCAGAATATAATAAGCTTGTCAGAATATAATAAGCACGAATATAAATGAAATGAAACCGCAAACAGACAATAAATGAGAAGAAATAATATTAAGAAACAAATACGCGCAGAATACAGAATATGCTGGTGTGTTTGCCTTTTCTCGGATAATGTACTGCTGCATGTTACACGGTACTAAGTGCTGTAAAAATGGTGTTTACGTGGGCTTATGCTGTGACTCACTCGTTCGGCAGTGATGATTAGCCTACTGTCCAGGTATACACCCGCGAGGCAAGCATGTCATGACGAGAATCTACACGTCACAGTTCTGACTGAACATGCCACCGATAGGAGGCGCTGTGGGGCACTGAAGACGCCGCTCATTCTTCCAGGAAAATACGGATGTGAACGGCCATGAAGTGGAGAGCTCACGATAACACCGGTTATCCCAGCTGCAAAAACCGCGTTTTCCCTTCTTCCTGTGGTCACTGCTGGCTTTCATTGACTGTGAATTCATCCAGACTTATTTTAGAACCTGTAGCCTGGCACCCCAAACCCACCGCAGTTCTTTCTGACTGGTTAATTGGCAAAGTAATAGCCAAAGCATTTATATTAAAGGATCTGGGTCAGATAGATATTTGAAAGACTTTTAATATTATTGCCTAAGGGGTTAAAAGCATTCTATATTTGACCCAGGTCGGACACGCACGCGCGCGCACACGCACGCACGCACACACACACACACACACACACACACTGAGAATCCAGCCTAAAGAATGCAGAAAAAATTAGACGACAGCAACATCATGCGAGCGCGTTTCAACAAGTTCCTCACCACGGCAGTTTCAAAGATTTCAAAGAGCATTTTCATCTTCATTTCAAGTGGTGAATATGAAAGAATTAAATGCTTTTGAATGCATGATACGCTTCCTGTCCTGTCTTCCAGATGGTAATATCCGTGAGAAATCTACTGCACAAAGCAGCTCTTTCAGATCGTTCAATCACAGAGACGAACAGGGCATGTCCAAAAACCAAAGCTGCCCGTTGTCCTTCTCAGTAACAGCAGGGGGGGAGAAAGCACCGTTATTCCCTGTCCGAAAACATCTCCTCACTCTCCGTCTGGGAGAACTTCAAGGGGGAGCCGAATGCTGGGGTGAGTCGAGCGCGAGCAGGAGGTTTTCCCAACTTTATGATGAACAAGAAAGGTTGGGGGGATTATTTTTAGGGCCATCTTTCAATGCTCTCCAAAGGCCTGGCGGATACAGCAGCTGATTTGACAGCCAGATGTCGGACGCTTCCGAAACATCAGGTTGCATGAATATACAGATGGAAGGTTATGTAGAATATAATTCTATAAATCTTTCATATTTAAGACCAGAGGACATTGGAAGCAAAAGCATATCATCATAATCATCATCAGTATTCAAAGAGTAGCTGTTCACAAGCAGGCATGGCAGTGGAATCTGAAGCAGATGAAGTTAATCAAACTAATTACTTAAGCTAATTTATTAATGAGTAACTGAGTAACTGCACGGATGAGAAGGCAGGAGTTTGGACAGCAGGGCAGGCACAGCGCCGGTAGAGTGCCACGCCCTGCCCCGCCCCGCCCCGCCCTACACGGCGGCCATCTTGAACCCGTCGTGCAGATGGGTGAGCAGGTCTTTGACGCGACGCAGGGACTGAATTTGGGGGCGCGCCGCGCCCCACTCGTTCCAGTGCTTATAGGTGCCGCATTCCAACAGGTACTGACTCCCCCGGTAACCTGGATACTGGTACCCCACCCACCTGCACGTGGGGAGACAGAGAGGGGGATGGAGATAGGCAGAGGGTGGAGAGATGGAGATAGATGGATAAGAAGAGTGCAGAACAGCACACTGAACACACATGCTCTCACACACACACACACACACACACTCTTCGCTGACTCACGTGCCACCGGTGACCTGCACGCTGCTGACGTGGTCCTGGAAGCCGTAGGACCACAGGCTGGGAATGTCCTCATCACAGACCTCCATCTTACGCCCCTGAAAGTTCATCTCCTCAAACAGGCAGATCTTAGGCTCCAGGCTGTCCTACCGGGAGAACAGCCAGGACATATCATCATCATCATCGGTGGTGGTGGTATCATGATTGCCATGATGTGTCTACCATCCAAGTGCAGAGGTGGAAAGTCCAGGGGTCAGAAAGTAGAAGTCCTGCCATGTGTTTCTTCCACCCATGAACTCAGCCCAGGCTGATTTCACTGATTATTTCTACCTCCTGTCTGAAGAATTGAGCTAATTAGCAAATCCAGGTGATTGGAACAAAATACTGTTACAATCCTGAGCCTGGATTTTCCAGCTCTGCTCATGCGCATCATACAGTGAGTGAGTAGCGCCGTACAGCGGAGATTCAGACATGGCGACGGTTCGCGGTCGGGTTCGAACCCGGGCCCGGTCGGCACTCACCATGCGTACCGGCCTGACGGACAGCAGGTGGTCGCCATGGTCACGGCGGTAGCCGTTGCGCCAGGAGTCCCAGTGCGGGTACTCCCCCTTCTCCAGCAGGAACACCTCGCCCGCCATGTTCTGCCGCTCGAACCCCACCCACCTGCGCGGGAAAAACACCGCCACGCCGCGGTCACATGACTGTCAGAGCGCCGTGGCAACCGTATGCAGAGGAGGTGTGGCCACGGTCATGACATCACATAATGACGAGAACAGGCCATTCAGCCCAACGATGCCTGCCATTTTCCTGACTAAATTAGTGCTCTGACTACCTGCAGACTAAATAGTATCTAGATGGTCATGTTGTGGTTAGACGTGGTTACTGCCATTTGAGTCAGTCACATTTTGGTCATGTCATTGTCATGGTTATACTATGGTCACAACTGTGACTGTACACAGATTTTTTTTAAAGGTCAGTGTGTCCATCTTAAAATGTTGCAACCTGTAAATCTATAAATAAAAAAAATAATACCCTAAAAATGAATATAAATACAGTAGCCAGTGTCGCCTGTTTTGAGTAGTGTGGTTGCTCTTGAGTAATTACGTCAGGAGGAAACTGAAATCAGGTTTCCATGGTTATGCGAACTGTGTAAGCAATTCAGTAGCTTCTGCGCTCGAAAAGGTGGCGTGAGACGACATTTAGGAAACGTTTCATTTAAAGCTCCGCTGTCAGTGTTCAACACGGCGGTGCTTCCGTCTAAATGAACCATTAATTAATCAGGGTTGACAGAGCTGCAAGTTCACTACTGGTCGGAACGTTGTATTCAGTGCATTTAAGCACACCCACGACGTATATTAACATGCATGTTGAATAAACGCACCGTTAACGGTATCATTGTACTAACGCGGTAACACAACACAGACCCCAGCACATTCATCCCGGGAACTGTAAAAGCTGAAACCCGTCAAGAGATCGAATAGAGGTACGTCCGTGTTCAATCAAGAGTGTAATTAAACCTAATTAATCGGGCGCGGTTCGAATAAAAACCAACGCGAACGCTCCACCGGGAGCAGGGTATGAAAATGCTTTTAAGACCGCGAGTGCTCTAATCTTACAGGCTGGACTCCAGCCCGCAGAGGACCAGCTTCTCCGAAACACCGATGACGTCACCTGAAGTTCAACTTGCCGCCATCAGGTGGAACCGTCGAGCTGGGCAAGTATTTGTTGTGGGGTGTGAGCGACACCAGTCGGTGGGTGCTTGCCGTTGTCGTTTTCGGTTTAAGTGTCACTTTACAGAAGGCAATATTTAAAGCGGTAGTCTCGGTTCTCGTCCTATCAGATAGGCCTATAAACAAATAAAAACGTTTTTAGTAACGTACAGTTAAGCATCTCAGACTAATATTGCGCACAAATGATTTTTGTATCTGAGTGCATATAACAACACCTGTTGGGGCAGGGAGGGGGTGTTTGGCAGGTTTAGGGTGCTGGGATGGGTTTTCGGGTTTTGGGAGGGAGGGGGTGAGGACTCACGGTCCGGCCGACACGCTGAGGGACCCGACCCGGTCCAGTCCCCTCTCACCGAGGCTCCTGCACTCCCCCTTCAGCTCCAGACGAGCGCCCTGGAAGTTCTCCCTCTCAAACAGGCAGATCTGCGGGAGCAGTTTTTTTTTTTTTTTTTTTTTAGCACGTTTCACTCGTTCAGTCAGTATCAGTGTTCTATTTCCTCGTCTATTTCTGCCTGTTTCAGTCAATTTCAATCTGGTTAAAGGCCAATTCTATTTTATTTCAGTGAATTTTAATATTTATAAAGCTTATTTCACAGTTTTTTTTGTAGAGTATTTATAGTCTGTTCCAGTGCTGTGTGTTTGTAGCTTTGCAGTCAGACTGCAGAGCAGCTGCGCAGGTCTGCGCAGTCATGGCAGGCCCTACCTTGTACGTGCGCACAGCGATGCTGGTGGAGTGGCCGCCAACGCTGCCCTGGGCACCGGACAGAGACATGGTGGTGCTAGCCTGAAACCGACACAGACAGCGGTAACATTGCCCTAAGGTTAGCGCTAACGTCATGCTAACATTAGCACCGTCATGCTAACATTATGCTAATGTAACCCAAAGGTTATGCTAACATTATGCTAACATCACCCAAAGGTTATGATAACATTACACTAACATCACCCAAAGGTTCTGCTAACATTATACTGACATCAGCCTAAGCTTATGCTAACATCACCATAACATTATCTTAACATTGCCCCAAGGTTATGCTTGCTTACAGATCACATCTATAATACGAAACGCCCATTTCCAGGGCAACAGAAATGGTTTTTGCTCTGTGGTTTTGTGCCTCATTTTTGACACAGTTATTACACCCTCAAAATAAAAAGTTATTTTGAAACTGCACGGTGTTGAACTAATTTCCCAGTTTCCATACTGACTGTCACACCACACCGCAGGATATCGCAGCACAGGAGGATATGTGGCTGCTGGCCTTGGAGGCTGGTAATTTTCCAGTACATTTAAAAGCAAGTAAATAGGTCTTTTTTTGTTATAGCATATTTGGGGCAGGAAAGTGGAACTGCACTGTATTTCCTGAGGGCAGAAAACAGGCAGCATTAAAAAGAGAGGTGACACAAAGCCAAGCCAAGATCCCCCCCCCCCCGACCTCCGTGTCCCAGAATCTCACCTGAAGGCCACAGGTGAAGGAGGAGGATGAGGATGGGCTGTGAGAGGAAGATGAGTGTCCGAGCTGAATTGACTCGCTCAGTGCGTTTCATTTACACATTTATATCTCCTCACTCTCAACATGTGAGTCTGAGGGAGTATGTCTGCCATTGGGTAAATGAGAATTAATTATTTTGGGGGGTGGGGGGGGGGCGGGATTCTGCTGAATCGGGGGTACTTGCCTTTGTCCCGCTCTCCTCCCTCTCAGTGTATAATCAGCAGAAAACCGCCCTCCCCTCCTCTCCCAAAAACCTGCCCACCCCCCCTCCTCCCTCCCTGCAGGGGCCAGTCAGCTGAACAATGTGCTGAGGTCAGACCCCAGCCTGGACACATCCATTGTGTGGATGAAGGGGGGGGGGGGTGGTCAGGTGGTGCTCTCGTTTGTTTTTTAATTGGCCAGCAGCAGTAGCACTACCTTCTCTTTTGCATTCCTTTGTTTATTTTTGTTTGTTTCTTTATTTTGTCTGTCTGTCTGTCTGAAACCTGTTGTGTCTGAGCTCACGGACATGCTCGAGCTCACCTGTGTCTTACCTGGTCCCAGCCTCTCACAGAGTCACCAGGTACCTGCACCCTGTAGGATCAGCGATTAGGATGATGACTCTGTGATGTGTGGGTTTGGGGGGGCGTAACCATGGAAATCTGAGTGAGCCTCTCTTTGGCGTAGTGCTGTGTTCCTTTCTGACTGTGTATCTGAGAATTTCGGACTCTGTACCACCTGTACTCGACCCCTGTGAACAGCACCAGTAAACAAGCCAAAATGGCCGTTTCGACAGATTGGCCATTCAAACGGCAAACTCACACACGCATTGCACGCACACATGTACATCTCACACACACTTAAAAAAATTAAAAGATTCCCTTTTCAAAACATTATGTGGGACTGCAGAACTCTTAACACAAAATCTCAAAACTTCTCTTTTTCTTAATTTCTTTATAACCATTGTAATCCATAAACTATAATTTCAAATCCTGACTGCTGCTCTGCTCATTCATGAAGTTAATTTGGCTGCGCTTGCTTTAATTAGCACATCACAAGGTTACAATTAGTGCGTATTCTTGCAAGGAATACCTCCAGGCGAGAATACAGGGGAACTTCCAATTGATATGTTACTATGACAACGCGACACACAGGTAATCAATAAGGCCATAGATACCGCCAGACTCGGACGAGGGAGGGGTCAAGGTTGTGACCGTCACCGTCTAGGGCAGGGGGAGGTAACTCCCATCACGGAAGGGTGGGAGTATTCGCAAGTTTTTGTTACCCCTACTACTTGCCCTTGCTCAATTGGCTACCCCCCAAATGTTGACGTCAGCTCGTCATCGAATCAACATCGGTCATGGAGGTTAATACGCCATCGATAACTAGGGCAGAAATGATTTTATTTTATTTTTACGTCGGTAATTCAATGAGCACAAAAACACTGATTTATTACAGGCAGAAAAGTGGCTGTGTCATGACCTGACGTCGATCGACCTTGTAACCACGACAGAGGTCGAGGCTATTTACAGTTACCTGTATTCACCAATAACGGTTCACTTATTGATCAGATCACAATGGCTGCAGACTTGTCCTCATTCTTATTGCGCTTGACTCAGATTCTCAGACTCTGTATTATTCTGTATCAGGTGCTTCTTTAACTGCTGCTGGACAGTGGCTGGGGTTTTGCAGTCGAAGGAACGGAACTGTAAGGTAGCGTGTGTGTGCGTGTGTGTGTGTGTGTGTGTGTGTGCGTGCGTGTGTGTAGCGGTTTACTGTGGGAGTCAGGGGTGGGTCAGCAGGTTCTACCCTAAGCCCCCCATCTCACCCTGCCCTGCCCCACTCTATCAGATACCCTACCCTTCTCTGCCCGACCCTCACTCCCCACTGTACCTTGCCCCGCCCCCCTCCCTAAACTCTCAAATTCCCAGGACTGCCCTGGCAGACCCTAAACCCTGTTACCCAGCCCCAACCCCCCTGCCCCTACCCCACCCTAACCACACCCTGACCCACCTCACCCTATACTACCCTGCAGCCCCAACCCCTTTGCCCCGCCCTACACCCCATCCAACCGTAATCACACCCTACTCCACCCTCCCCTGCCCTGCTCCACCTGCCCAGCTGCGTTTTTGGGCAGGGGAGACAGGGGGGCAAAGCCAGAGGCTCAGACTGGAACAAAGGACCCCAAAGCAATGTGCTGACTGCAGCCCAGCCAGGACCCGGACTGCCCATTCAGCTCGCCTGACTATAAATAACCCCTCTCCCCTCCGAGGAGAACATCACTCTGTGGGGCCCCAGTCACCACAAACGCACCGTTTTTAACTTTTTAATCGGGACAGTCAGGTAAGCCCTCTCTCAGGTCACCGCACATTTCCACCCCTTCAATTTAATCCTTTCTTCTTCTTCCGTTTTTAATATTCTATCCCACTGCTTAGTGATTCCACAGAGGGGGCTGCATAATGCGATTTGAATGAGATGTCAGTATTTTGATGGAAAAGCCTTGCCTGGTTATTATGAATTATGAGATACGATAATTCAGCATGCTTTCCGTGGACCCATATACCTTGTCTATAGATACACATAAATTTACGTTTTATATGCTTGCTGTTAGTATGCTTGTATATGAAATATCATAAGCTCATTTTCTGTGGGGGTTCTTTAGAGGGTCTGTTTTTAGACACACCCGACTCAGAAATTTTAATTTTAATTTTATTTTTACGGTCACATTTTTCCTAGCGCGGTAGATACCTTTTATCCAGGGTGTGTTTCACGGCTCACATGTTCATATAATGATCTTATAACGCCTGCGTTTTCACTGAAGCCGAAGTGGGGTTTTAGAATCCTGCCTGAGGGTAAGGCTGGCTCCCAGCCACCCTGTCTGATGCACAGGTGGGGGGCGTTCAGTACCCCCCCTGTATGACTCACACTGTTCTGTTATTCTCTGAGCTGTGAGTGACTGTTCTGGGATCAGATTTACCCTCTGAACTCTGATTCTCTGTGTGTGTCTGTGTCTCTGTGGGTGACTGTTCTGGGATCAGCACTGAGGCATCGAATATCATGGCTTCGACGAACCCTATGCCGATGGGACCATGGAAGGTGTGTATGCCCTTCTGTCCTGGATGTATGGACCACACCCCTACTCCCCTGGCTAAGAACAGCACCCCTACTCCCCTGGCTAAGAACAGCACCCCTACTCCCCTGGCTAAGAACAGCACCCCTACACCTCTGGCTAAGAACAGCACCCCTACTCCCCTGGCTAAGAACAGCACCCCTACACCTCTGGCTAAGAACAGCACCCCTACTCCCCTGGCTAAGAACAGCACCCCTACTCCCCTGCCTGTGTTTAGCTCGTTTAGCATGTTTAGCGCATTTAGTGTGTTTAGCTCCTTTAGCTTGCTTAGTGCATTTAGCTTGTTTAGCACGTTTAGCTCATTTAGCTTGTTTAGCACGTTTAGCTTGTTTAGCACGTTTAGCACGTTTAGCATGTTTAGCCCGTTTGGCTTGTTTAGCACGTTTAGCATGTTTAGCCCGTTTGGAATGTTTAGCTCATTTAGCTTGTCTAGCGGACATTTTGTGCACGCTCACCTTGCCTCTATGTGCGCGTGTGTGTGTGTGTGCGCGTGCGCGTGTGCGCGCGTGTGTGTGTGTGCGTGTGTGTGTGCGCGCGTGTGCGTGTGTGTGCATGGTTCTGTCCTGTTCCAGATCACAGTGTACGATCAGGAGTACTTCCAGGGCAGGCGGGTGGAGTTCACCGCTTGCTGCCAGAACATCATGGAGTGTGGCCTGGACAACATCCGCTCCGTAAAGGTGGAGTGTGGGGCGTGAGTCACCTGACCTTCTTCTCCGCCCCCTGACCCCTCAACCGTTCGGTGACCAATCAAGATACTGTTCTGGTATTTGAGGAAAAGTGGGAAAGAACAGACTAACCAGAACTGTGTATGTTTGTTTATCTGTGTGTGTGTGTGTGTGTATCTGTGTTGTGTGTGTGTGTGTGTACGTCTGTGTGTGTGCATGCGTGTGTGTGCGTGCGTGCGTGTATATGCGTGTGTGTGTGTGTGTGTACATCTGTGTGCGTGCTTGCGTGCGTGTATGTGTGTGTGTATATGCGTGTGTCCGTGTGCACAGCTGGGTGGGCTACGAGCACTCCAGCTTGTGTGGGCAGCAGTTCATCCTGGAGAGGGGAGACTACCCGCGCTGGGAGGCCTGGAGCGGCAACACGGCCTACCGCATCGAGAGGATGATGTCATTCCGGCCCGTCTGCTCCGCCGTGAGTCCCACTTCCTGTCGCGCCCCCAGCCGGGAGCCACCACGGACGCTCGCGTGCCTAGGACCCAGGCCGCGTGTCCTGCAGCGGCGCGGCGATGGTCGCTCCGCGGCAGGGGAGCTGATGGCACATCATACATAATACATAAACATAATTCTGCTCTCGTCAGTCTAGACAGCCTGGCAGCTCCTGGCGTGCGTGATGTGATTGCATCTGAATAACAAAAATACCAGCGTATAGACCTGCTGAATGGGGTTTATCCGGTTTGCAAATCCACCGCTTTTACACGCTTGGCTGTCTGAATCGCTGTTGCAGCTGCTAAACAACACTGTATGGGATCAGGTCAAGCCAATTCCGACATTAAACAATACATGATAGGCTAACAATTAGAGTAAATGCCAAGCTAATGCATAAACCTATAAACCGCCTGTGTTCTAACCTTCTCCAGATGCAAAGCAGTTTCCCATTTGTGTCCGCTTTAGATTTTGTTTTAACTAATCTGCCCTTTTAAAACATGTTATTCCGGTGAGCATAATTATCATGTAATTTAATTAGCCTTTCTAGTGTTTGTATTTCTATGGTCTCTATGGTTTAAACTTACCTGGTTCTGTTCCGCCTGCTCCCATGATCTGACCCGGTTCTGTCTCTCTGACCCGGGTCTCTGACCTGGTTCTGTCCCCCGTTGGGCTATCCCAGACCCATAAGGAGTCCCGGATGATGGTGTACGAGGGGGAGGGGCTCCAGGGGCGGCAGTGGGAGATCTGTGATGACTACCCCTCCCTGCAGGCCATGGGCTGGTTCAGCAACGAGATCGGCTCCATGCAGGTCATGAGCGGAGCGTGAGTACCGCCAAATCCAGATCAGTACCGCCAAATCCAGATCAGTACTGCCAAACCCAGATCAGTACCGCTAACCCAGATCAGTACCGCTAACCCAGATCAGTACCGCCAAACCCAGATCAGTACCGCTAACCCCAGATCAGTACCGCTAACCGATCATCGCTAACCGTCAGTAACCCAATCTACCGCTAACCCCAGATCAGCGCCGCCAACCCAGATCAGTACCGCTAACCCAGATCAGTACCGCCAAACCCAGATCAGTACCGCCAAACCCAGATCAGTACCGCTAACCCAGATCAGTACTGCTAACCCCAATCAGTATCGCTAACCCAGATCAGTACCGCCAAACCCAGATCAGTACTGCTAACCCAGATCAGTACCGCCAAACCCAGATCAGTACCGCTAACCCCAGGTCAGTATCGCTAACCCAGATCAGTACCGCCAAACCCAGATCAGGAAAAAATTATCCTTTTAACAAATGACACACAAATGTTAGAAAAGGTCATGTCGCTTTTTGTCACGTACGCTGGGAACAGATCCTATAGACCAACCAGATGGTCAGCTCCAAATTCTCAAAAAAATCTATTTTTGTACCATTCAAGCTGAAACATTGCAAAATACGATTTGATTCATCTTATGAATATTCATGAGCGGGGGTTGGGGCCAAGGGCAATCATACTGGTAATGGTTATTCTGTCCTTTGTCCGGCCTCTTCATGAATATTCATAAATACGCAGCTCATGAATATGCAGCGCCACCAACGCCTGTCAGACAATAAGAACACCACCTGCGTGGAATGTGGAAACCGGAATGTGCTCTAAGGGAATTCCGGAACACCCAAGTGCGCTCTCGTCTGATTGGCCTTCTCTTTGTCCTCCTCTCTCACCCCCCCTTTCCCTCACTAGCTGGGTGTGCTACCAGTTCCCCGGTTACCGTGGCTACCAGTACATTATGGAGTGTGACTGCCATGCTGGGGAGTACAAGCACTACAGGGAGTGGGGCACCCACGCCCAGACTTTCCAGGTGCAGTCCATCCGACGGATCCAGCAGTGAGAGGAAGGCCCCGGCCTCCTCTTCCTCCTCCTCCTCCTCCTGAACCTTCCCTCTCTCTGCTCTGCCGTGCCGGGGGGGCGGGGGGGGGTCTGACGCATGGCAGGCCGGCCATTCTCTGGTTCCAGCCCCCACACGGCACATCCTCCCGTCACTGATGGGACAAAAATGAAATGGTAAAGAGAAGGAGAGAGAGAGAAAGAGAGAGGAGAAAAGAGAAAGAAACAAAGACAAAGAAGAAAAACAAACAGAGTGTCTGTGTAGTAACGGCAAGATGCTGCATTCTCCTCCTGCCCCTTCATCATCATCATCATCATTATAATTGTCATCATAATCATTATTATCATTGTCATCATAATCATTATGATCATTGTCCCAGTACCATCTGTACAAGAAAGATTAATAAAGACAATGAACTAGAAAAAGAGAAATGATTAATAAACTAAGGAAAGGAGTGCCTACCATCTTCATCTTTCTTGATTGGTTGTCGTTCTTGGTTCTCCACGCTGCACTCCCACAATGCACCTGAACGTAAGACCTCCCATAAGCCCACACCTGCCATGTGACCCTGAGCTAAAGAAACATGTTCAATAAAGAGATCAAAACACATTTGACTGCCACCTGTAGAGACACTTCAGCTTTAAGTCATCTGAAGTCAAAAAGTCGGTTTTTCAAAGAAATCCAGTTTTCAAAGAGACCCAGTTTTCAAAGAAATAAATGTACTGGCAGAGGTAAGTGGCCGTATTTGCCAGATTTAGAAATACCAGACAGGAAAAAGTGCAACAGGTGAGCGGACAGTGAATCATTCAGTCTGGTTTTTGGCTTCTGTATTCGGATGAAATTTTGACATTCATAATGTCTCAATCAGAAAACATTCTGAAACTAGATTATTTTATTGCAATTCACATAAAAGGCTGTAGTATAATGGCAACATTGGCCCTTCTTTTAGGAATGCCCAGTTTGTGGTCTGTTTGAAAAGTGCCAACTCGACCAAAAAAAAAAAACCTCAGTTAAACAAACAGCAGTAGATGATTTTATTGCCTGAATGCCTCACAATATCCTCCCAGGTTAGCGTCCGTTAACAGACAGATAGAAGCAGGTGCACCTGCAGCTGATAGGGCGCACAGAATAAACATGTTTTATGGTTTCTTTGCCCTTTTATCCCAGTCTGGAAAGCCCAAATCATGCCAAAACACTGCAGTGCTCATTTCAACCTTCATTGCCCATTTCCCAGTTACCGTGTATTAATGGCCAATAAAACAATCATAATCTCAAAAACACTTCGAGCGGCACGTTTTTCCACAGAGGACATACGGCATATTAACTGTCACGAGATTGCGAACGTGTGAAGGTAACGGCTGAACGGCCGAACCGAATTTACAGAAAGCAGCGCTCACCATATGTTCCGGGAATCGTGGTTAGAAAAGAAATGCTGCGTGTTACATGGTATGAACAGAAACTGAATTTCAGAAACCACAGGGATGAAATGATAGCATTACATGCGCAAACAGCCGGTTTACTTTCTTTTAATCCAACAAGATACGCAAAAAAAAAAAAAAAAAATCATCACAAAAAATGTGACCATATCCTTATACAGAAGTCAGTTTTGGAGGAAAAAAGGAAGTAAAAATAAAATGAGGATGTGAGCTGATGTGGTGCAGAGGGTGAGGAACAGGGAGCTGCGAGTTCCGTTCTCTGGTGGGGCACAGTCGATGGTCCCTTGAGCAAAGAGTGTAACCTGGACATCAGCAGGGAGAACATCCATTTTCAATGTAGGGAATGTTTTAAAGCTGTGAATTCTTTTAATCCTGAGAATATCAACCTGTGGCAGGGGATCTGCTAAACCAATAAAGAGCAACATTATTAAACTCATAAATATGCGTCTGAAAGCTGTTGTAAAAGGGAACAAGCCAATAGCAGCCGGTATGGGTTCCGGAACCGGGTGAATCTTGATAACTACCCAGCTTAGGATTCTAGAAAAGCAGGTTAGGGTTCTGGAATTAAGCAAGATTCCATTCAAACCCAGTAACGAGAGCATAGAACACAACCAAGATATGAAGAAAAAAACGGCATAAATTGTATAGACTCGTGAAGAACAGTATCTCAGGATTTTCTGTGTTTAATTTAAGCCCTCTATTTTTTGGGCCTGCACTGCCATCTGCAGGTAGTATTTGCATTTACAGTTTTTTCACTATTTTGGTAATTTTGTGCAATTCTGATACCTCATCTTTCAAGGCAGAGACAGAGGCGGGTGCTAATATTCCAGTCTTAACACAGTGATTTTGAAATATCACAGCGTCTGAACTTTTTCTGAATGTAAAAAAATGGTCTTTTCATGGGGCCCAAAATCCCTGGTGGTTCCCCTGCTTAGAGGCTTTTTTTACAGCAATAAACAGCTGGTGAATAGACAACATAACCAGGAGGAGGAGGGACTGAACTGCTGAGCTCAGCACATGCAGACTAAGGAAATAAACATTGCGATATCTCAGGAGACAATCAGGGTAAAATGCACATTAACGCGCGATGAGACAAAAAACACAGAATGGGCGGGGCTTGGGCGGGGGGGTGGGGGGGGGGGTGTAACATATGGGTACCACCTGGAGCCGTCCCTGATTTCTATGATAGAGGCCTGTATGTTTCTATGAGACAAGACATGGCAAAGGGGCAGAACTGTCTATGGTGTGTGTTTTTATCAAACGAATAACCATTATATTTTTCAGGATGCAGTATTATGACGACGTTCTCAAAAATCCATGTAGCCATGTATGTATATTGTTTCCAGAACGTGTAGCTTACTTTCTATAATGCTTGTAGACATCCAAGTAATTATACTGGCTATTTTTCTTTCTACGTTTTGAGTTACTGTGTAGCCCTACTGGGGCGTCATGAATAAACTCCTCACTGTCTCCCGCAACAACACGGAGTGTACGCGTGCTTTTCTGTGCGTGAAAAGGCGCGATTTATTCAGGTTGTCAAAGCAATAACGGTCTGACTGCAGTCGAAGCATGCGTCGACAAGACACGATAACACGGAGTAAGCGAGGGAACCAAGGAACCACGCGCTGGAACTGCTCGATCACGGGCGGTGAGCTCCCACGTATAACTGGCCTCTCGTGTCACTCCCCGATGATAAACGTTTCCAAGGAAACGCTGGAACACACATTTATACTCTTTCAACGACTTGGTTTTAAACAACGATTGTGAAACGAAACCCTTACTGATGTGCTGTGATATGCTATATTTACATGATATATATATAAATACAAACCTGAGCCTGGTTAGCTTGTAGATCAGGTAAGCAGCACCATGGTTTTGCTGCAGAGGCCTTATGTTCCAAAGTAGGTAGACCAGGAAGGAGGGTGTTGTATTAGACCAGCTGGAAAATCAATTTAACAATATTCATTCAACCACTATCATGTGTTTACTGTTGGCATCCAAAGCACACCAGTTTCTGGACTGGCCAACTGAACCCAAAGGTCCCTCCCCATGTTCCTCCTCCAGGTGTGAAGATACTCTGGCCAATCAGCAGCGCTAACTCTTCAGTTAATTACATGAAAGAAAAGAAAAACAGGGCCAGATTCGTTTGAGGGCCACCAAATTAATAATAATAATAATAATAATAATTTGCATAACCATAGCCTGTATCAGGGCTGCCCAGCCCAGTATCTGAAGATCTACCATCCTGTAGGTTTTCACTCCAGCTTTAACAAAGCACACCTCGTTCAGCAGCTAGCGATCTCACTGAGCTGCTAATTAGTAGAATCAGGTGAGGCCAAACTAGGGCTGAAATGAAAACCTACAGGACGGTAGATCTCCAGGAACAGGGTCAGGCAGCCCAGGGCTATATCTCAGGTGTCAAACTCCAGTCCTGGCGGGCCGCAGTGTCCGTTGGTTCTCAAGGTGTTCCCAGCACCAGTGGTTTGTTTTAGTCACTAAGGAATGTGGCTAAGGAATCCACACACCTCGTTCTCAAGGCCTCGATTGGCTGCTGATTGAAAGGAATCTAGTTTCACACCCCTGGTCTATGTGTTGTAAATTCTCAGGGATCTGCTCATTTCTATCAGCTGAATGTGACCCAGACCACCTGGGGCAGCACTGGGAATGCATGACGTGCTCCGCCAGGTTTTCATTTTACTCCTGTGAATGGAAATTAGAAGAGCCATTTCTTACCTGTATGAGAGAGAATTCAGATTCATTTAAAGTACCGTCCAAATCAAATCCTTTCGTATTGGGAAGCATGTCATTATTGTTGTTATGGACACAGCATTTCAATGCTTCCTCTGCCACCAGTTCAGATCCCATCAGTGGTGGGGAAGGGATGTCGGCACTTTGGCCTTTAGGTGCTGACTTTGGATCAGAATAGGAAAAGGCACGCTTGGGAATGGCTGGGATTGGGGGGAGGGTGATCTGTTGTGATGGGCAGGTGCTCAGTATCGAAGTACAGCACATGCATTAAGACCAGAGACTGTAATGTGTCTTACCTTCCAGAAACTCCAAAACTTCAGCAGTGTCTCTCATCTGTAGACCCATGCTACTAAATCAGGCAAATGCCTATTTAAATTAAAACAAATTTTGACTGTCTTCTTCTTATTGTTGTTGTTCTTATTAATGTTATTAGTATTATTATTATTGGTAGTAGTAGTTATAGTAATAGTAATACAGTATGTTTTTTTCCGAAATAATCATTTGAATGTATGACATTCATGAGAACATATGATTTTCATAAATAAGGACATTTCTATATGTTAAAGGCCAGCAACACCGGAGGAGATGACTAAGCAGGCGAAAAATCAGAGGAACCCAAAAAGTTCATGATTGCGTGTAGAAGTTTTAACGGAAAGCTATTCGACAATGTAAGGACACATTACTTAGAAAACAATAATATTTTTGGTCATGTGTTGCATTAATACATGTTCGGCGGTGTCTGTGATTGTTTCTGTACCACCCGACGGCGCTGCAAATTATTATTCAAGGAGACGAGATTTTCTGCCTCTTAGTTTTGCGTTCCTTGATTAGTGTCAGAGATTGTTCATCCATGTGCGAGATAACGAATTCAATGCGGTTTCCTAATGGCATATAATAGTTCCGGTTATGTCCGCGTGTCCCTGTTAGATATGCGGTTCCGGTGACAAGTTCCTGTTGCGTAAGCGTCTGCGCAAAAGCAATGTCTGGAACGCAATGTACTATGTGAAATAAACAGAGTTTGGTATCTTGCTGGCTTGTTGGACAATCTTTTCCAGTGCTTTTCCGCCGCTCTGATACGGGTGACGTTGGACAACAAAGATGGCTGGAGGAAACAGCAATTATTGGGAAGGTGAGGTGGCGAAGTACTACAAACTAGATTGTCCTGTTAGCACAAGTGTCAACATCATCATTATTCGAAACGTGGTTGCCTTGTTTCAATGACACGGTTCAAACCCAGTCTGGCCAACGCTTTGGCTAGCTAGACAGGCTACAGCAGTTGGGGTGATTGTGTTTAGCTTGCTAAGTGGCTAGCTAGCCAGCTTGTTAACCGACTATCGTTCAGCCCCCATGCATGTCTTGGTAGCAATCTAGCTAGCTAGTTGTTTTGTTTGTTAGCTGTCTGTTTCGCATTCAACATTGGTTGCTCGCTGGCTACCTCATTGGGTATGTGGCTGTAGAAACACTATGAAGTTTTATTGACTGTTTAGCTAGTTAGTGAATCTCCTGTCATTTACGGGAATGCTAACTATCGAAACAACTGAACATACAAACTTAAAGCCAAAAACACCGACTGTGCTTTGCTGTCATTTCGGGGGAAAAGCAAATTCTGCAGAATAGCTATTCGTCTGTAAAGTGCCGCTAGTATCGTTTAAACTTTTTGTCACAGGGTAGCTGACTTTGCTTTGTGGTCACTTGTATAATCGAAGTCGCTCAATATAATGTTAGCTTGATGCGAGTCTCCTTTCGATGCGAGTCTCCTTTCCGGGATCGTCATCTCTGACAATGTGTCGCTGGTGACGCAAGCAAAGTCAGTGGGTTGCCCTGTATGTATTGTAGCTACCTGCACAGGTAATAAATGCCAAATGATAGATTAGATGAGGGATGATTCGGGTGGATGTTTTTGGGCCGTAGTGCGTTTATTTTACTGTAATCCGTACAATTGTTCTTAGAATGGGCACAAAAATATGTTATCAACTATCGCAATGCAGACTTATTTTATGAACATTGACACCTTGCTCAAAATGTCAAAGTATCATTAACATTATATGAATTGTGTGTGGGCGTGTACTATGTGCTGTCCCATTATATTGATTTTCGGTGAACGTGTGTTTACGCGTCAGATCTGCGGAAGCAGGCCCGACAGCTCGAAAATGAGCTGGACCTGAAGCTGGTGTCCTTCAGCAAGCTGTGCACGAGCTACAGCAGCTCACGAGACGGTCGCCATGGAGACAGGTATGCAAAGCCCAATCGCGACATACTTCCTACTCTCCCATCCAGTTCTGACCCCAACTCTCCCATCCAGTTCTGACCCCAACTCTCCCATACAGTTCTAAGCCCTCCCCCTTTGTCTAAAAAATACCCAAACTCCATCCCCCTTTATCTCAAAAAATGTAGAATTTAAATTGGGTTTTTTTCTGAACAAAAAAAAAAGTTTTACAAGGACCTGTTGATTACAGGTTGTGCAAGGAACATTTTTATTTGTGTTGGATTATGCAGATGTAATTTATATGCATGTATCTGCTTTAACTCCTCCCAACACACAGTTCTGACTCCTCCCCTGTGTCTCCACACAGCTCTATGTCCATGTCAATCAGAGTTCTAACTCCTCCCTCTCTTGCTCAGCACAGTTCTAACTCCTCCTCCCTCTTCTAAACAGCCTAATGGGCCTATTTCGCAAAGAACGGTCACAGAACGGAATTAAATAAATGCGGTGTATCGCCTCTTCCGGTTTCACAAAACTTCAGTGGTTTAACTGGTGCCATCAACACGAATATGCTCCTTCTTTAAAGGGAATACAAGCTACTGTCTTGGAAACTGTGACATCAGGAACATATTGCGTATGCCATTCTGTGGCTAGCTATGCTACTGTCTACAAAACACACACTCACTTTAATACACATTATAACATTTAGCGAGCCCTCGGTTGCTAGCTAGCGCCACTAGCCACCACTGCATGCTGTATTGTCTTTGGTAGCTGTTAGCTAAATAGGGTGACGAGCGTTATCTTACTGCTTGGATATTTCAGCCAAGCAACAAGTTAGCTGAGCCGTTCTTCATTTAAAGTTGCCAGTGCTAGCCGCTCTTGTAGGTCTGTACCCTCAGATCACTTGATCATAGTGCTAACAGCGTATTACTGCTGTTAGCTTTAGAACTCTCCACTGTTCTGTGTTTGAGAACGTCAGCTTGATCTTGTGTGCTCGTCGAGGAGAATACTACTGACCCCCTGTTCATTTACAAAGCGGTGTTACATAAGCTGTCATCTTACATCTGTTCCCATTTTCAGTTTCAATTTATTGGACCGCATTCTCGACCTCAGGAATATATTACTCACTGTAACCCGCGTACGCACACTGAATTAGGGGGAACTGCATTCACCTTCTACGCACCTTTTAAATGGAATTAACAACAGGTGGCTCAGGATTTTTCAGACTGATGAGCATTGAGAGTTTCAGGCTTCTTTTAAATGAAGTTTTTCAGGGAAATTGCGCTTGCTTTTTGTAATGTATTTGTTGTTTCTATCTGTAAATTTCCTTCTTGTTTACCCTATTTTAGTGAGATTCCGATGTATTTGTTCGTAGTTTTGTACATTGCTGTATTCTCAGGGCAATACTCTAACACAGAACTTTGCTCTCAGCCTCTCACTGTTTAAATAAAGGTCCCAAAAAAACTCAAACATAACTAATGCATTTTGTCTCTCCCTCTCTCTCCCTCCCTCCCCTCCCTCTCTCTCCCTCCCTCCCTCCCTCTCTCTCTCGCTCTCTCTCTCCCTCCCTCCCTCTCTCTCTCTCTCCCTCTCTCTCTCAGTTCTGACACCACGCCCCTCCTGAATAACTCCACCCAGGACAGGATGTTTGAGACCATGGCAGTGGAGATCGAGCAGCTCCTGACCAAGGTGAGGATCCTGCTCTTCACCTTTCAGCAGCAGCGAGGACCACATTCCTGAAGGACCACATCTGCCTCTGGAATTTACGCCAAACTTCTGCTTTTAATCATTTCATCTGCCCTGTCTCCTCAGCGATCCGACATTTTACCCACATCTTTCCACAAGCCCACAAATGCACGTTTTACCCTGTTACAGTCTGTTCGTGAACCAGCGTCGTGAGTACAGAGCTAGCTAGTTAGCTTTTTGGCGGCAATTGGTGTAAGATCACAAATATGTGATTAGAATGTTCTTAACTGAACATTCTAATGCTGATGTAACAATCGCTGCTGGTTTTTTGAAGCAGTGGAGTTCTAGAACACTGACTCGGAATTTAGAAAAAAAAAACTTTCCAACGAACCCAACTGTAGAAAGGGTTAATCAGCTGTGTCTCATTGCTCACCAGTGACCCCTGCTGGTCAGTGAGCTCTGCACGGTAGAGACGTTTGCTCACGAGGATCCAGCGGCTGCACGTTGTGCATTTCAGAGGAGAGGAGAGTGTGTACCTTTCAGTACAGAGGAGAGTGCTGCATTGAGCACGAATGCAATTAATCAGGCGCTCTCAACTGGAAGAGAATAAGAGTTTTTTTTTTTTTTAAAGCGGAACCTCAGATTGCTAATGCAATAGAGCCTGATATGACTAAGTGGCTCTCAGAGTCCGCCCTGGATCCCGGTACCTTCCGTTTCTTTGCTCTGCAAGGTCAGGACAGGGAGGGTACGCGCTGACCCAGGAAATAGAGCGAGGCCCGCACGCCTGTGTGTCTGCACCACAAACACAGAGCATTCCGGCTCTCTGGGCCCGGGGAGAGTAACAGCGCTGAGCGGGCGAGCGTCACGGCGTCCCCGCGGAGAGGACAGACGGAGACCTTCCGGAAGTTTCCTGTCTCAGAGCCTTGAGAACTCTCAAAGTCTAAACGTAGGCCCAGAAATACCCTCAGTACCCCATTGAACAGAACCCCAAAATGAGCTCTCAAAGATAGGGAGTGGGGAAAAGGGAAATGCATCCTAATGGGGGAAAAAACAAAACAAACCCCAAAAAAATACGGTGGCTTTGCTCTTTGTGTTACAGCCAGACCCGACCCTTTTCAGCTCCAGTGCCGTTTGTTTTATCGCCTCTCGAATATCGAGGCGTTTCTTTCGTGCATTATGTAAAAGCGCTGCGTGTTTGTTTATGTGCAGAGACTCTGTCGGCCCGTATGCAAATGGTATAGGCTGCAGTGTGTTGTAAATTATTGGCTGCCCTATAAAATGCAATGATAAACATATTTCACAGAGGTGTATTTTGAAAAAATTATATTGCTGTTATGTGAGGGCAGCAGTAATTTGTGTATTTTCTCGTGTATTGTGACGTGTTGCTGGAGCTGGGTAATATATTTAGCTAGTTTCTCATTGCAATGAAGCTGTGGTTATGTTTGTATTGGACTGTACTCTGATGCAGTCAGTAGTCTTGGTTCTGTCTGTACTTTTTGTGTGTTCATATTGATTTGTGTGACTGGAGCTCTGTCTGTGCTGCAGTTCTGTGTCAGTGCTGACGCTGTGCGTCTGTGCTGAAGTTCTGTGTCTGTGCTGACGCTGTGCGTCTGTGCTGAAGTTCTGTGTCTGTGCTGACGCTGTGCGTCTGTGCTGAAGTTGTGTGTCTGTGCTGAAGTTGTGTGTCTGTGCTGAAGCTGTGTGTCTGTGCTGAAGTTGTGTGTCTGTGCTGAAGCTGTGTGTCTGTGCTGAAGTTCTGTGTCTGTGCTGACGCTGTGCGTCTGTGCTGAAGTTCTGTGTCTGTGCTGACGCTGTGCGTCTGTGCTGAAGTTCTGTGTCTGTGCTGACGCTGTGCGTCTGTGCTGAAGTTCTGTGTCTGTGCTGACGCTGTGCGTCTGTGCTGAAGTTCTATGTCTGTGCTGACGTTGTGTGTCTGTGCTGAAGCTGTGTGTCTGTGCTGACGTTGTGTGTCTGTGCTGAAGCTGTGTGTCTGTGCTGACGTTGTGTGTTTTGCACTCTGCAGCTCACGGGGGTGAACGACAAGATGGCGGAGTACTCCAGCACGCCAGGCGTGACGTCGCTCAACGCGGCCCTGATGCACACCTTACAGAGACACAGAGACATCCTGCAGGTCAGAGCGCCCCCTCCTGGCCACCGCCAGCTACTGCGGCCGCACAAACGCCCTTCTCCACCCCCCACTCTGCTTGTCCCTCCATCTTACCCATCCCTGCGCCTCCTCTTCTCACACCTCCATCTGTCTGTAATATAAGTGTGTGCTCCATCAGAGTTGTGCGTTTCCTCACGCTGGACGATGTGTCTTTTAGGACTACACTCACGAGTTCCACAAAACCAAAGCCAACTTCCTGGCCATCCGCGAGAGAGAGGACCTCTTGGGATCCGTGCGGAAAGACATAGAGTGAGTATCCCCCCCCCCTCCCCCCCCCCCCCCCGAGCGCCCCAAAACCTGACCCTCGAGTCCCCCTAAAACACCCCAAAGCTAGCTTTTTAAGTAATTATTTATCATTATGCACCTTCTCATAGATAAACTGGCCTGCGTGTGTAAATGCTACGTGTGCCTACATACACACCTCTGTGATGTGCACTTTAGGCACTGTTTAAGGGGCTAAATGAAGCTGGCTTGTGATCGTGGTCCCAAAACACTGCAAAATATGACCTTGCGTTGACCCCGAAAACCCCAAAATCAGGCCCTGCATTCACCTAAAGACACCCCCAAAAATGAATCTGTTATTCACCCTAGAACACTGTGGGGGGGAAATGGGCTCTCTTCATTGGGTGTGATCGGAGTGGTCGCAGTACCATCCAGCGTCCACACGGGGGAGCTCCTCACCAGCTGGGCTCCTCGGCTGAGCTGCTGCAGGCTGTGGGGGGAGGGGGACGAGGGAGGGGGGAGGGTGCTGGTGCATCTCCTCATCTGTCCCTGTTTTTCTTTGTTTTTCTCTCTCTCTCTCTCCACGCTGGCTCAGCGACTGCAGGCGTTGGCCCTGAGAGAGAGCGAGAGCGAGAGAGCAAGAGAGAGGGAGAGAGAAAGAGAAAGGGAAATGGAGAGAGTCAGAGAGAGAATCAAAGAGGTGTAAAAGTGGGCTAATTGCTTTATATGTTTAATGCAGGAAGTGCTATAGGGCTATAGGCATCCTGTTATCCGCTTATTCCAGTAAGAGGCTGTAAGTGGATGGTGCTCCTAATGACTGTGGACCGATCTCATCTGATCTTTGCCGGTCTCTCTGAGTGACGCTATTGGTCCGCGTGGTTGTGATGTCATAATGGTGGTCGCCAAGCTGAAAGTGGCAGTATTCTAAATGGACAGATGTCATCGTAAAGCTCCCTTATATATCCACACTGTGGGTGGGGGGGACGAAAGAGGAGGATCATGGTAGATTTACAACACGTTTGATCGTGCCTGGACTTGGTTCTGGGTTACTTTGGGTCACTGGAGCGATGGGTTCTTATTCATCAGCGTAAGAAGCGAGTTTACTTCAGTCAGCGGTTTCCAGCCCAATAGTACCACCTGGTATTGTAAGTGTCCAAAACATATGGGCATTGTGTTAGTATACACACACACACACACACACACACACACACACATAGCACTTTAACATTGAGCTGGTAGCACTGTTACACAGTTCATATACTGCATATTCATATTGGTAGAGTATATGAAATGCATACGTACAGTATGTGCATGCTGTGGAACTTCCACACAGACCCCCTCTCCTGTGGAGCCTTGTATGGGTGCAGTTCACTCATCCTGCCACTAGGCGTCCCCGTCCCACGTGTACAGTGTGACTGAGCCCCGTCAGCTATCCTGTGGATGGGTGGGTGGGGTTGCAGATTTTCCGCGAACCTGCCCCCCCCCCCCAGGGACCGTTTGTTCCCCCTCCGCTCCCGCTCCAATTTCACGGGGAAGGCAGTTGCGGTTGTCACTGGAGCAGGGGGACCCCCGTTGCATTGTGGGTAGCTGTCCTGCGGCTCCCCCTGAGAGATGGGGTCTCGGGTTCGAATCCGATAACCGTCACCGCAGATTCTTCGGACCCGCCCGATGTCCAGCGCCTGTGTGTGGGGGGGGGGTTCTGGTTCTGGTGCTGAGTTACAGTGCGGAACAGCCACAGCAGCAGTACTGTGCTTGGTCACGTCCCCCTTAGTGAATCTACTGTACAGGCATCACACTGGAGTGTGTGTGTGTGTGTGTGTGTGTGTGCCTGCGTGCGGATGTGGTGTATGTGTGTGTGTGTGTGCGCGTGTGGATGTAGTGTTTGGATGTGGTGTGTGTGTGGGGTTGTGTCTGTGTGTGTGGATGTGGTGTGTGTGTGGGGTTGTGTGTGTGTGTGTGTGTGTGTGTGTGGATGTGGAGTGTGTGTGTGTGTGTGTGTGTGTGTGTTAGTTAGTGTGTGTGTGTGCTAGTAACATATTCTCTCTCTTCTCTCTCAGGACGTATAAGAGTGGCTCAGGCGTGAACAACAGAAGGACAGAGCTCTTCCTGAAGGAGCACGAACACCTGAGAAAGTAAGACCTGCCAAATACTGCTCCTGCTAACCTCACCCTGCCAAATACTGCTCCTGCTAACCTCACCCTGCCAAATACTGCTCCTGCTAACCTCACCCTGCCAAATACTGCTCCTGCTTACCTCACCCTGCCAAATACTGCTCCTGCTTACCTCACCCTGCCAAATACTGCCCCTGCATACCTCACCCTGCTAAATACTTCTCCTGCTTACCTCACCCTGCCACATAGTGCCCCAGTGTAAACCACCCTGCCACATAGTGCCCCAGTGTAAACCACCCTGCTACATTGAGCCCTTGTGTATATCGTCCTGCCACATAGTGCCCCAGTATGACTTGCCCTTCTAAGCTGTGTGTTTACATAGTATTAAACTGTGGGGTTTCTGTTTCAGTCGGTTTTGTTCTGTTTTGATTGGCTGTTTTGATTGGCTGTTTTGATTTGGCGCATTTTTGATTGGGCACCACCGCTGTTATTCAGTGGATTTAGTCCCGTCCTTTAGAAGCGACAGTTAGCCATCGTCTGAGGTTTATGTTTTTAAAATCCAGCTGAGTCGATTTGCTTTATGATCTCATTGCTGCTCTAATTCGTCTCCCATTTTCATGGTGGTGAGTGTTACTAAATACTAAAGGTCAGCTGCACACACACACACACACACACACGCAGACGCAGACGTGCACAGACATGCACAGACACAGACGTGCACAGACACACACAGGCGTGGTTTTCTCTCCGTGTTGGTGTTGTTCAGAAAGCTCTCACATGTACGGATTGCTGGAATGGTGTTGCCCTGCTGTGTGTGTGCATGTGTGTGTGGGGTGGGGGGTCTGACCCCCCCCAGAAAGCCCCCGTGTGTGAGAGTCTCCCAGTCCTCTCTTCTGCAGTCTGAAATATTCATAATGGTGCAGACCGTCCTGCCTTTCTATTTCACTCCTGCCTCTCCTCCCTCCTCCTCCCTCTCTCTCTCTCCCTCTCCCTCCCCTTCCTCTCTCTCTCCCTTTCTGCCTGTTTCTTTCTCCTTTTTCTGCCTCCCTCCTCCTACCTCTCTCTGTCTGTCTCCCTATGTTTGTCCCTCTTTCCCTTTCCCTCTTCCCCCCTCCCCCTCCCTGTCACTTTCCCTCTCTTTGCTTTCCCTCTCTCTCCCCTCCTCTCTCTTCCTGTCTCTTGCTCTCTCCCTCTTGGCCTCCCTCTCTCCCTCCTTCTCTCTCTCTCTCCCTCTCTCCCTCCTGTTCTCTCTCTCTCCCCTCCCTCCCTCTTCCTTCTCTCCCTCTCTCTCTCCCCCCCCTCTGCAGTGCTCTGATGTGATCTGTGTGTGAGGGTGCTGATAAGAGGGTGGGCTCGGTGGGGGGGGGGGTGGTCAGGTTGGAACACTCGATGATGTTGATCACCTGATGTGTAGCCATGGCGATGACCTGCTGACCCAGCCCCCTAACCCCCCAACCCCCCACCTGGTACACATGTTACACAGGCATGACCCCCCCCTCCTTGTTTACACCATGCGTGTGGGTGATCTGTGATCTGTGTGGTGTCCCCCCCCCCACCCCCCCAGTGAGGTTAGCAGGGCTACACCCTGGAACCCCCCCCACCTTCGCCTCCCTGCTCTCCTCTTCAATTATTCATCCCTTCTGCTCCTTTCAATGTGCTGCCCAGGCCTGGGACCAGCAGCTAATGGAGAGAGAGAGAGAGAGAGGCAAGGGGCGAAGGAGGGAGAGAGAGGCAAGGAGGGAGAGAGGGGGAAGGAGGGAGAGGGAGGGTGAAGCAGTGAGAAGGAGGGAGGGAGAGGGGGATAAGCAGGAGAAATCGCTGATGTAAGGGAAACCAGCACTGTGGGTGTGTGTGTGTGTGTGTGGGTGTGTGTCTGCTGTGTGTGTGTGTGTGTGTGTCTGCTGTGTGTGTGTGTGTGTGTGTGTGTGTGTGTGTGAGTGTGTGTGTGTTCTCCCCCACAGGTGCAGCAGCGGTGCTTTATCCGGGATTTGAACCCGTAGCCTCCGGCTCACAGTCCCGCCCCCCTGCCGTGTCCTGCAGTCTGCAGTTTCAGCCTCGTCAACAGCCTGACGTTAGCGTAGCGCGGGACCGTCTGCAGCGTGTCCAAAACACATGCCCCCCCCCCCCCGCCCTGCGGACCCCTCCCCCTCTTTCCAAAAAAATCAGAACTGAGCGCGATGGGAACATCAGCTCGTCTTCCTGGAGCTGAGTTTGGAATTTGGGGGAAGGAAAAACAGCCTGGCTCGAACATTCTGGATGAGGGCGTGGCTGTGTTCCCCCCCCCCTCCCCTCATCTCTGTTTAAGGAGGGAGGGGGGCACAGCCAAACTCAGAGATTGCATTGGGTGTAATGCTGCACTGCGTGTGTGGTGGGAGTGGGTGGTGTGTCTGTAGGGGGCGCTGTACTGGTTTGGTCCAGCCCCCCGCCCCGCCCCGCCCCGCCCCGCCCCGCCCCGCTCCAGTGCGCAGTGCTTCTCTGTAATAACGGCGGGTTTCCTCGCGTTGGCGGATGTCGTGAGCCCCTGTCCGTGCTGGCCGGTCCGCCAGCCTGGGCGCACCCGGGTTTCCATTTCCTCCGGTGGGTGATGTCACTTCCTGTCGGGTTGGCGGGTGTTTGGGGGGACGCAGGAAGCGGGGGCACGGTCGTCCCCGCGTTGGCGCTGCAGACGCCGCTGATGGACGGTGCTGGGCCGGGCGGAGTGCATTAGCTCTTTACCGGAATGTTCCGGACCGCTGCGGTCTCCCAGCAACGCTTACAGTAAAGCGAGCCCTGCTGGCCCCTCCCCCAGGAGCGCCGAGACACATTACTCACAGTGCAGGAGCAGAGGCTTGTGGGTAAACTGCACAGCCTTGTGGGTAAAGAGCTGTGAGTGTGTGTGTGTGTGTATAGAGGATTTCCTCAGAACCCTGTGAATGGGCTTGGTACTGCTCAGGACTTGATCAGTTATGACAGCTGATTATGCAGCTAATGCGTCTTACCCGTTTTCTTGGGTCTGAATTGGTTGCTGATTTTAAGGTTTAACCTGGTGGCTCTCCAGGACCAGGGTAGGGAACCGCCCACACAGCCTGTTGTTATTGGTTGTTGCGGCCTGGTTCCTGACGCCTGATTGGCTCCCCCATGCCTGGGTCCCCTGGTCTCAGGTGTGATTAACAGCACTGAGGCGCTCACCTGTGTCCCGGCAGTAAATAACCATGTAAGAGGCGCTCAGCCGTGCGGTGGAGCCGCGACCCTGCCGAATTACCACCCCCCCCCCGGCACGGGACACATGGAGCTGCCAGCGCGGCGGATTCATTCTGCTGAACGCGCAGAGCCACACCTCGCTTTCAGCCCCTGAGCGGGTGGCTTCCCCCCGGAGGCGGGGCTTCCTGTCTTTTTGGAGGCCTTCCCTGACTCCGCCCTTCTGGTTTTCTGGTCCCCAGTCAGAACTGGCACCGGCACGGTCGTGATTCGATGGCTGCAGGAATGTGTATTTAATTTCTGTACAGCGCCCCCTGCTGGTCGATCGTGCCGATGCGAGTCCGCCCATTAAGCCGCATGGGGCCTTAACTGGATGAGCCACCCAACAGTCCTCCACAGTCATTTTTTGAGAATAAGTAATTAGATAAAGGGACCACCTAAGGCGGCTTCTCTCTCTCTAACGCGGATCGGGAGTGCGGTGAAAACCTGAGAATGGCATCAGCGCGGCGTCTTCCCTTCCTGTCTGAAAGGAACCACATAAAACACCCCCCCCCCCCCCCCCCCCCCCCCCCCCCGCCCCCCCCCCCCCCCCCCCCAGGGGACGCAGAGCTAATGACTAAGCGTGTGCGGTTCGTTTGGCTCTGAAACCGTATCTGTATCGATCCTTATTACAGGATAAAGTGCTTCATTTATTGTCCTGATGAGGGAGGGGGAGAGGATGGGGGAGGGGGGACTCACAGAGAGCAGTGCATTGTGGGTGTGCTGGGTCCATCGACTGGGGAGAACGATGAAGCGAGAGAGAGAGTCACTGAGAGATGGAGAGATGGAGCAAAGGAATGTCAGAAGGAACGAACGAGTGGAGAGGGAGGGATAGAGATACAGTGAGGAAGGGAGATGGAGAGAGGGAGTGAAAGAAGGAAAGAGTAAGAAATAGAAAAGGGGAGAGTGAGAAATTGAAAGGAAGTGAGAGAGAATGAGAGATGGATGAAGACTGAAATAATGAGAGAGTGAAAGAGAATGAGAGAGAATAAAAGCAAGAGAAGAGTGGAGGTAGAGAGAAAGAGAATGAAAGTGAAAGGGATATCGATGGAGAGAGAATGAGAGCAAGAAAATGAAAGGGAGAGGGATAGCGATAGAGAGAGATAGGATGAAAGGGAGGGGGAGTGAGAGAATGGAAGAGAGAGAGAGGGATGTAGAGGGAGAGAGAGAGAGAGAGGGAGGTATAGAGAGAGAATGAGAGAGAGAATGAAAGGGAGAGGGATGGTGATAGAGAGAGAGAGAGAGCGAGGGATGGAGATAGAGAGCGCAGTGGGGGAGGGGCTCTTCCCTCTGGTTGAGGCCCCCCAGGGTTTGGCCAGAGCTGATTAAGATCCTCTTTCTGCTGATGCAAGGCAACAGGCTCAGACTCTCTGCCAGGTCACCTGACAGGTTTCAGCCAATCGTGACGCTTCGTTCTCCGCGGTACTGTGGACCGGCTGGCAGGCTCCTCCCGGGCTGGCCAATCACATCGTTCTCCCCATTCAGAAGCCCTGCATTTATAAACCGGTCCTCTCTCTCCGTGACAGGAACCCGCATTATAAACCCCCTGTCCTGGGGGGGCCGTTATTGGCTGTTTCTCCCTTTATATACGACCCGAGTCGGAAGGAGAGGGCTGTGATTCATATGGGTGTGTTTTAATGGTTTCTGGTTAGACCAATAAAAGAAAAATCACAGTGACAGTAAGCTAATATTTGCTTATTATTTATGTGCTTGTCATGTGAACAGCGCCCGCCCGGGTACGAAGAGCAGCATACACAGTGCAAGTGTTATAATGCATTATAATGCAATGGTTAGGGAAGCTGAGCCTGTGTGTGGGTTTGGTTCCTTGCTGGGAAGCCGCTTCTGTTATACCCTTTAATCCCTTAAGGTGTGAGGTCACAAATACGTGATTAGAATGTTCTTAACTGAACGTTCTAATGCTGATGTCACAATCACTGCTGGTAGTGTAACCGGCGAATCGGTGTAAATATTAATGTTTGTCTCTTTCTGTTTCCCTGCAGTTCTGATCGTCTGATCGAGGACACGATAAGGTGAGCTCGGCTGTCTTTCAGACACTTTGAGGACGGAAGAGTTTGAGTGTGGGCGCGTGTGTGTGTGTGTGTGTGTGTTTGTGCGTGAGTGTGTGACAGACTGGTGTCGCTGCAGGAGTTTAGAGGAGGTGCAACTGTACCAACCTCCAAAAATAGCACAGAACCGGGATGCTGAGGCTGTTTTAAAATTGCGTCTCCCACGGCGACCAGGCTGGCAGGGCCGTTCCGTGTGCCAGGGCAGAAGGGCGGTGCCTCCGGGCACAGGGACCCCCTCCGCCCCGCCCGCCCCGCCCTCCCCTGGGCAGCGGGGCGGGGCCGTGTAATTAAGCGGAGGTTAATTTGGCGCTGGGTGGAGGCACGGTTAATTAAGCAAAGCCCCCCATACAGCCAGGAGGGAGAGGACTGCTGCCCCAGCACATTCAGGCCCGCCCCCTCCCCACCAATCCCCCCCCCCCCCCAGAAAGGGCGCTGCTTCGGTCGGGACGGGACGTGGAGTCGGCCTGAACCAAAAAGCCAAACCCGGAGAACTAGCTTTGGGCAGCCGAAATACCAACCGGCAAATTGACTGTAATGCTACACTTTCCTGTAATTCTACACTTGACTGTAATCCCATTATTATTAATCCATCCTTATTTGTTCATTCAGATTGTTTTTTTTTTTTTTTTTTTTTTTTTAGTATCTGCAGTATCTGCAGATTTAACTCCAGTCCTGGAGGGCCACAGTGCCTGCAGGTTTAACTCCAGTCCTGGAGGGCCGCAGTGTCTGCAGGTTTAACTCCAGTCCTGGAGGGCCGCAGTGGCTGCAGGTTTAACTCCAGTCGCAGTGTCTCAGGACTGCAGTTGGAGATCCCTGGTTTAAAGCATAGCCCTGCTTTTTGTGTGCACAGTTGAAGCAGTGCAGCATCCGGTCCTGTATATTGAATTAGAAACTACCTCCTTCCCTCCAACTTTTACATTACATCACATTACATTCATTTAGAGACTCCCAGCGTGAGAGGACAGTAAGTGCTTCCACCTGACTGGGGCTGGGGTGTGAGCACTGCGGCCGGAGGCAGTGTGTGTGTGTGTGTGTGTGTGTGTGTGTGTGTGTGTGTCTCTCTGTGTGTGTGTGTGTGTGTGTCTCTGTGTGTGTGTGTGTGTGTGTGTGTATGTGTGTGTGTGTCTCTCTGTCTATGTGTGTGTGTGTGTGTGTTTTTGTTAATTAGACTGTCTTGCATCTTGTGCGGTTCGTTTGTTTATATTTTTCCCATAATTTATTGCAAACGACTTTGCTTTTCCTGCATAACATGACAAATCATAACATTTGTATGTTTGTGTGTGTGTGTGTGTGTGTGTCTGTGTGTTTTTAACGGTACAGCATCGCCATGGCGACCAAGGAGAACATGACGTCTCAGCGGGGGATGCTGAAGTCCATACAGAGCCGAGTCAACACCCTGGCCAGTATCCTTTAACACTGATCCAGGATCAGCCAAACCAGCCTTCACCCTCACACACACCCTTTTAAACATGCGGGAGACTGATCCAGGATCAGCCAAACCAGCCTTCACCCTCACACACACCCTTTCAAACATGCGGGAGACTGAGTGTCCAGAGGTGAAGGTGAGGGTAGACAGTGCTCTGCATGGAACTCGTGTGGTGTGTGTGTGTGGTGGTGAGTGATGTGTGTGTGAGTGTGTAGTGCTGGTGTGAGTGTGTGTGTGTGTGTGTGGTGTGAGGAGGTGTGAGTGTGAGTGTGTGTGTGTGTGTGAGTGAGTGGTGTGTGTGAGTGTGTAGATGCTGAGTGTGAGTGTGTGTGTGTGTGTGTGTGTGAGAGAGAGATTGTGAGTGTGAGTGTGTGTGTGAGTGTGTGTGAGAGAGAGTGTGAGTGTGTGTGTGTGTGTGTGTGTGTGTGAGAGAGAGTGAGTGTGTGTGTGTGTGTGTGAGAGAGATGTGAGTGTGTGTGTGGTGAGATGTGTGAGAGAGAGGTGAGGTGTGTGTGTGTGAGAGAGAGTGTATTTTGAGTTTGTTGTATATATATATATATGCTGAGTGTAGATGTATATTGTCTAAGTAGATTAATGACCTCAGAGAGGAGGATGCAGACTCAGTTAGTCATTAGTAACAGTTCTGATTGGAGCATTTCCTGTTTTCCTTGTGTTTCCTTCATGGTTTTAAGTGTACTTAGATTCATTAAGTGTGATCCAGACCACTTGAGCGTGTGTGTGCGTGTGTGTGAGAGCGAGTGTGTGTGTGTGCGTGTGTGTGTGAGTGTGAGAGATCAAGTGTGTGTGTGTGCGCGTGTGCGTGTGAGTGTGAGAGAGCGAGTGAGTGTGTGCGTGTGTGTGTGTGTGTGTGTGTGTGTGTGAGTGTGAGAGAGCGAGTGTGTGTGTGTGTGTGTGAGAGTGTGTGAGTGCATTTCTGAGCCTTGATACAGTCTCTCTCATCAGAGGCCTTGTGTGCGCGTTGTTGTTTAACGGTAACCGTGCCGACCCAACACCGCAGCACAGTCGCCGTAAGCGCGCAGATATTAGCATGAGGGCGAGCGACGCTGCTGGCGCCCTAGCCGTCGTAATTAAACCATCCGTTCGCCCTCCGATTGTGTCTCCGTTTTTCCGCAGAGTCCCGTTGAGAAACGGGGCAGAGGTTTTCTGGAGAATTCTCAGGAGCTCTGTGAAACTGCGGAGCGCGTTGTTAACCAGCGGTGGGACGGGTGGCTTTGTTCCCGAATCCCGACGTCGTCTGTGATTGGTTGAGCTCCTCCCAGCCTGTTTAGCCAAAAATGTACCGTCGATGTTCAAAAAGAGCCACGCCTCCCTGCTCGGGGCGGGCGGAACGCAGTGATGTCACAGAAGGCTCCTTGACCTCTCCTTCCCCTCAGATCGTTTCCCAGCCATCAATAACCTCATCCAGCGAATCAACCTGCGGAAGAGGCGGGACTCGCTGATCCTGGGCGGAGTCATCGGGATCTGCACCATCCTCCTGCTCCTGTACGCGTTCCACTGATGATGGGGGGGGGGGGCCACGCTGACCTATCAGCAGGGTGGGGGGTGTGGAGGGGGGGTGGGGATGGGGCGGGGCTTTCTGGAGCAGAGCTTATGAAGGGCGACGGTGGAGGCGGGACTGGTTGGGGAGGGGGCGGGGTTTGTCGTGGGAGCAGCCCATGACCCGGAAAGGTAGGCAGGCAGGGGTGTGGTTAGCATCGACTACCTGAGTACTGTTTATCAGTGGGGGAGGGGGGGGTGGTGGGTGGGGGTGTGGGCGTGGCCAGAGTATTTGGGTGGAGGCGGGGGGGAGCAGTCCAGACCAGGCCTTGCTGCTGCTACGCGGGGAACAGAAGTATGGCGACACACCTCTTTTACTTCCTGCAGAAAAAGTGTTTCGCTTTTTTTTTGTTTTTGGGCGGGGGGGCAGGGTAACTGAATTATGGTGAGAGGATTTTAATGGGATGCATATGCGTTTGATTGGTGGCGTCGGTGAGAAATGGTTACTGTACGATTTGCATTAATTTCATTTCTATCATATATGTATATATTTTACATATATAAATATATATATATATTTAAAAAAAGATAAAAATGTATGGAATTGGGCACCAAAGCATTTTATTTACTCTTCATTTTTTCATTGTTGTCCTCTTTCCCCATTTACTTCTCCGTCTTTAACAAAAGAAATGTTTGGTTGAAAACAAACAAAAAAAAACAAAAACATTTGTATTGTAGTCAGACGTTATGAGGCTCCCCATAAACTGTGATTCATTCTGACTGCGTTCTAGAACTGCTTTGCATACGGGCCAGGGGTGGGCGGGGCCTTCCCAAAGGGGCGGAGTCCAGACCTGAACCCATCATTGGCCAGAGAAAGAGGGCGGGGCCTACTTGCTTGAACCAATGTTCTCGTTTTTGATTGGTCCTCCAGGCGTTTGGTTCCCTCCTCTCAGCAGATACCTTCAATGCAGTCAAACCCCCCCCCCCCCCCACTCCCGATGAGTGGGCAACTACCTGTCATGAAACACAGTTTTAAAACTGACCCAATGCTTTGAAACAGTCTGTTATATACATTTTTGTTGTACATCTGCATACGTTTCAGAAACATGTCCTTCACAGAAGCTAAAGCTTAGCGTGCAGATTGAAGAGCCCTGAAAGTAACGTTTACCCGAGTTGGTCATCATGTGACCTCAGCATCCATGCACAGCAGGTTGGGCATTTTACACTGGCGTGGGTATGCTTGGCACCGGCATGCGGAAAATGAAGTGAATTATTTTATTTTCAGATTTGTGAGAGGAAGTAGCTTTTGCAGGTTTGTTTATTTATGTGGTTGAACTAGCTGCTGTCGTTTAGTTTTTCCAGGCAGGCCCATTTACATCACATCTGCGGCGGGGGGTATCCTGCCCCCCCCCAGACTCGGGTTCTGGTGCCCTGCAGGCTCTCGGTGTACAGCCATGGGTACAGCGTGGGACGTGATGCAACTTTAATGGTCCTGTCCCTTTCTTCCTGTCTGAGGTTTTTTTAGGGAATCCTCCTAATTTCCTGTTGGAGGCACTACATTTCCCATGGTGCATCTGTCACATAGAGAGTTGACACAAGCGGGGTTGAGGAGGGTGAAGACATCACTGCTATTGTTGCTAGGCGATTAAACCATGCTTTCAGTTTTTTTTTTGAGGGGGGAAGGGGGGTGTGATTCATAGGCAGTCGTGGGTTGGTTTTTGGCAGTAAAGCAGTGGCGGGTTTGCCACTGGCTAGCGTGGGCAGGGGGGTCGGGGAGAACGCGCAGTTGACCTGCGCTGGCAGAACAGCGTTATTATCCAACATGGCCGCCGTCTGACAGACATAGACACGCCTCCTGCTCATTAATATTAATGATCACATTCAGCCTCTTGATGAATAACAATATACAGTCTGTATATTACTGATGATATACAGGCTGCTTATTCATATTAAATGCTGTCTGTTGTTAATATTATATACAGGCTCTATATTAATGATTGTATACAGTCTGTTATTAATATTAAAATACAGTCTATTTATTAATAATTATAGACAGTCTGTTTCTTGATGACTATGTACAGCCTGTTTATTAATAATTACATGCGGTCTCTCTGTGAATAACGATACAAACTCTGTTTAATATTAAATACCAGTCTGTTTATTAATAATTATATACGGTCTATTTGCTCTTTATTTGTTCAGTTAACCTGAAGTGTAATGTAAAATAAATTGTTAAATAAATTTTTTTTCCAAAAAAAAAAAAAAAACTGTTTTCTCAAAATTATTTCAAGACTTTCATGTGATCTGGAATATAAAATGTTTATATTACAAATAAGAATAATGCACCATTAGAATATAAAATAACTGTGAATGAAGAATGCAGCTGATTTCAACAAGAAAATATTATGCGTGAATGTTGCGCGCCAGTTATGTCCACCATATTGTATCGGTTATGAATTAATATGATTCATTATATGATCATGTGATATTTCACCATGTGATGCATAATAATTTTTAAAAGCACATCTATAATGGTGTGATGGGAGAACCAGCGGAGCCTACAGCTCCAAAGACTGTTGCTCCCCCCCCCACCAGGTTTTTAGACAAAGACTGCTGCTTTCTGTGTTTTTAGGCATATTGTTAAATGTGTATTTTTAACAGTGATTCAATTTGTGCATGTGGTGCCATATTTGTAAGAGAAAATGATTTGTTGGATTTCATACTTCCAGTGAGTATATTTCTGCATGGTGTGCCTCTCTGTGCCAGTGTGTGTGTGTGTGTGTGTGTGTGTGTATACGTCTGTGCACATGTGTGTGTGTGCATGTGCCTCCAGCTGTTTGTGTGTGTGTGTGTGTGTTTTTCTGCATGCGTGTATATGCGTGAGTGCGTGTGTGTGTTTTTCTGCGTGCGTGTATGTGCGTGAGTGCGTGTGTGTGTGTGCGTGTGTGCATGCGCGCGCGTGCGTGTGTGTGTGTGTATGTGTGTGTGTGTGTTTGCCTGGGTCCCTCTGGTATTGTGTGGGGGCTGCAGGGTGCTGTACAGTCTGTAGACTAAAGGCCATTTCCTACCACATCCATTATTCATACAGTCACCAGCCAGCACATGAATTATGAACACTGTGTGTGTGTCTCTGGCTGTGTGTATGCGCATGTGTTTTTTTTGTGGGTGGGACTGTACATATAGGTGCATGTGTGTGTGTGCATGCAAGTTGACTGTACATTTAAACACACAGACATCATTGGTTGACCATGCATGTTAAACTTTATTCCAGACATGCAGAAGGTTTAGTACAAAGAAATGAGAAACATTTTGCATACATATTCAAATGCTTTATGAAATCAAACTTAAAACCTTGAATGAATAAAAAGTTATTTGTTTTTTTTTTTCCTCTTTTCCAAATGACACACATGACAACATTCAGGAACTTGGGCTAAGACTTTTTTTGAGGGGATAGTTTTTACCTCTGAAACCGAAAAACTGAATCCAGATGAAGACAGACCGCAACAAGGTGGCTTTTTTTTTTTTTTTTTTTGAGGTAGGCCGAGACCTGGGATTTTCCTGGCCGTGCTCTTCCCTGTAGGGCCCTCTGAGCAATGGCCACAGGGCCTCCAGGGCTGGACCCTCCACCACCTTGTCTGTTATTGGACTCAGTCTCACTCAAACAGGAAGGGAACACTTCAGCCTCTCTGTACAACTGCAGGGATTCAGTAAGACTGGCTGATTGGGTGGGAGGGAGGGAGGGGGGGGAGGAGAGCGCCCAGCTGTCCGTTACGCATATTCGGTTTGTCTTTCCCAACAGGGGCTGGGGAGCGTTCAGCCCCCCCCCCCGGTGGATGACAGACTTTTAAAAAGCTTTTAGCTTTAGGATTCCTGAAAGCCGATAACGCAGGCCTGGACACCGCAAGCCGTTTCCTGTGAGCGGGAAGAGAGTCCGGGGGCGAGAGAGAGGGAGAGAGTAGCACAGTGGGCACAGAGTAAGCCAATGGGCAAATTTCATATCATTTACTTTCATTTTTCTCTCTTTTTTTTTTTGGTGAAGTGTTACAGAACGTGCTCATTATTTTGTAGAGTACATTAATTGTAAGAAAGTCGACAAAAGATGTGGGTTCAGCTTTAACACTTTCACCCCAACGATTTATCTGCAATGATCCAAGATTTATTTCTCATTAAAAAAGTGTCTCTTGCTCTAACATTCATAAGATACGCGAGGGTGCATTTCTCCTTGAAAGTTAAAAGTAAAAGTGTGTATTGATGCTAAACGTTTTTTGAGTGAAACAGCTGTCACGTGTATCAAGGGTATTTATTTTTCCCCAAACAACACCACCCCCCCCCCCTTTCCCACCCCCCAAACTGCAGGCTGTGATGTCACTACAGACTCGTTACACTGAAGGATATGAGGGCATTCTGCTATTGTACAATGTCGTCCCAGAGCATGCTTACATAATATCGCTATACTACACCAACAGAGGGGGGTAGGGTGGGTGCGGCAGGGCGGAGGGTGGGGAGCATTCGTGAGGAATTCTGTGTGTGTGTGTGGGACAAGGCTAGGTGTTTTTATCTTTTTTTGGGGGGGTGGGGGGGTCTTGACCCAGATCGAGCGCATGTAGTTTTCCGAATAGCTCCTCCTCCAGCTGGGTTCACAGTTCTGGCGGGGGGGCGGGGGGTTGCCACGGTTTCCTTTCTCAATTACAGGATGCAACATGCATGCTGCATGCTTGGGGGTTGGAGGGTTCGGGGGGGGGGGGATAATATTGGGAGTTGCTATGGTTATTTATCAAATCCAACACATTCGCACACAGGAGCCAAACAGCAGGCCGAAGTTTGGCAGGTTCGCGGGAGGAGCCATATCTGTCCATCGTGGCGTTCAGGCATGTCCTGTAGGAACTCATCCGTGCCAGGGAAAATGTTTAAGTACACGCACCCAGCTCAGGGCCACCTGTCATTGGCTGAGATGCAGGACATCTCGGGTTACCAGGCAACCCCAAATCTCACATCCACAGTTCACACAACCCCCCCCCCCCACCCACCCACCGCCGCCTGCAGTCACACTCACACCGCACCAATCAAAAGAGTTTCCACGGGAAGCCTCTGGTTTTGCATGCACCACACTCACCTACAGGCTGATATTTCATTTTTATGTTCAGATGAATCACATTTTCATTGCCGGAAGCCTGGAGGTGTCGGAATCATTAGGAAAATGCAGACCCCCCCCCCATGGAAGCTACTCTGTCCTGGAGCTGGTGTCAGCACGCAAGTGCAGTGATGACTCAGACAAACACACACCCAGTATTTTTAAAAAAGCATGCAGGTGGTCATTTTTTTTTCGTCGAAAAATACAAAAACAACAATAACCGATTCCAAAAAAAAACAAAAAAAACTTTCTCTCCGTCACGACCGCAGACTGGGATGATAGACCGCAAGACTGCTCCACCCGCACCCAAGTCCTCTCCTCCACCTCCTCTTCCTCCTCCTTCTCCTCCTCCTCCACCTCCTCTTCCTCCTCTATCCCATCACTGCTGCTCTTTATGGCCAATCTGCATACACACCTCTCATATAGAAAACAATGCAGGAATACACGCTGTGAATATCATATTGGTATAATTGCATCCGCTTGTGAACGCAGACAGCTGTCCCCCCTCGCTCTCTCACCCTGGCACTCCCCACACACGACTCTCGCTGTGTCCGTCTCCGTTTGGGGCGCTGAGAGAACGCCTCGCTGTCCCGGGACCTCTGTTCCTCTGTCAGACTCCGGGTACTTCACCGTTACTCCAGAGATGCTCCATAGTTACCGCAGAGATGCTCCATAGTTACCATGGAGATGCTCCATAGTTACCACAGAGATGCTCCATAGTTACCGCAGAGATGCTCCATAGTTACCGTAGAGATGCTCCATAGTTACCGCAGAGATGCTCCATAGTTACCGCAGCGATGCTCCATGGATACACGCTGTGCCTCTGTCCTTTTCCTCTGTCTGTCCGTAAAGGTATTTGTGTTAATATGTCTTTTTTATGTTTTATTTTTTCTTCTTCATTTTTTTACTTTCAAGTAGATGTTAGCTACAGCATGCATGTGTTTCTCTTTTGAACGTATTTATTGTTTTTTTTTGCTTGCATATTTCATATTTCCCTTGGCTGTGACTCAAGACTTTTTTTGCTTTATGAAGGGCGCAGAAACTTGTTTTCTTAATTTTTTTTTTTGGAATGGAAGGAAATTCTTTTTTTTCACATTTTAAATTCTGTTTTGCCAGATTAATATGTATTTTACAGATGAATTCATCAGGTTTGGGTCGTCCTTGCGGTCCTCTGTGCCTATGTCAGATCTTCTCAGGGCATTTGGTTTGGGGGGAGAGGGAGGGAGGAAAAGAGGCAGAGAGGTTAATTTTATGCTGTAAACAAAGATTAATGCCACTGCTAACACCAAAGCCTGTGTCGACTTAGATAGCGTTAAAAAGACACACAAAAACTGTGACAGAAACTGTGTGTGAGTGTGTGTGAGCTTATGTGTGTGTGTGCGTGTGTGTGTGTGTTTATGAGTGTGTGTGCGTGTGTGTGAGTGTGTGTATGAGTTTGTGTATGTGTGTGTGTGTGTGTGTATGAGTGTATGAGTGTGTGTGCGTGTGAGTGTGTGTGTGCATGTGCGTGTGTATATGCGTGTGTGTGTGTACACACATGTAATGACGCAGATGGTGATCACTAGGATCCCGATGAGGATGGCGCTGATGCTGAGGAAGCGAGCCACACGTCCAAGTCGCCGCGCTCCGTCCACATCCCCCTGAGCCAGACTGCTCCGGGCCTGCGGGGGGGGGGAGGGGAGGGGGAGAGGGGGAGGGAGGGAGGGGAGAGAGAGAGAGAGAGAGGGGAGAGAGGGGAGGGGAGAGGGGGGAGAGGGAGAGAGACTTATGTATAATATAGACCCATTTATACAGCTGGACATTTTCTAGGAACGGATCAGAGGCAGCACTTTAATTAAATTTCTGTTACAGCATCAGCACCTGAATTCAACTAACTGCACTGCACCCCCGGCCGCGACACGGACAAACGCACACGCGTGCATAGCATACATTCTGAGCACGCGCGCGATACACCAGCACGGGACCCCCGGTGGTGGTTAAAGCCTCATTAGCGAAACAAGGCACAGTTCCCCGGGGATTCCTGCGCAAAACCTTGTGTGAGCTTTGAAGCCGCAATACTTATAATTCGTGAGCGTACTGTAGTCATAAACTAGCAAAAAAAAAAAAAAAACATTAATGCGGTATAGATCTCTTAAATTGAATGGGTGTGTCAATGCGGCGAAAGCGAACCCTTCATCAAACAAAGAAAAGAAGTAGCAAGCTTTCCTTTAGCGTGACTAGTGCACGTGACTAGTCAAACAGGTCGGCGTGCGCCAGGCCTCAACGTTCTTGCAAGTCAAACGTTTGTTAAATGCGACATCGCAAATCTAAATATAAACTGCAATTCGAATAAAAGGAACGGCTGCTTCTCTAGTGCTTAAACTGAAGTCGTCACTGACCGCTTTGTAAAATTATTTTTGTCGGGTTCCTCGACAAATTCAGCGAGCGATTTCGATGGTGCATAGCAGTTTTGAAGTGAGTATTCATGTATCTTTATTTCCAAAACGTTGTTCCATGAGATGTGAGCAGAGCGTGGGTATGCATTTCTTAAACTCCACATTTTGGACGGAGTTGACCACGACGCTTGAATATTAGATAATGTGCGGTCACACTTCCGCCTGCAGAGCCGTGGTTCGCTGTCCGTGGTCCTGATATGCTCTTTCGTGCGGACAGTTGGCATGCGCGTGAGCATAGAGCAACGGTTTTTTTTTCACCTAAGCTTAACTGGACAGTTTGATGTCCGTTCATGAAGATATCTGAGTGCGAACGAAAGAACGCTGAGCGCCACAAGTCTTCTGCGTTCATTAAGACTGATAATTGATCCAGTTATGTAGCCAGTGCCCCAAATGCTGCAAAAACCAATAAACAAAAAAAGATACTTCAGGGTTTTGGGGTTTCTTTTACTTTTCAGTTAGAAGAGTGTAGAAGCAGGCCAGCCAACATGGTGTAACGCACATTAAAATTCACAATCCAAACTGCCCTTTCTTTTAGATTATGTATCTTTAAAAATACAAAAGCACAATCTTGTGGAGACTGCTGAAGAAATTATGCGCGAGATTAATAATGTATGATAAAATTACATATAACTATCCCCATAATTACGGGTGAAAGGATCACGGGGAGCGCCCAGTTAAAAACTCAGGCTCGTGTCGGGGGAGCTTTTCCTTGACGCCGCTAGGCTAGGCTAGCTCACAGTGGCCTGGGCCCAGCGCGTCAGTGCTAGGGGCCGCTGGCCCTTCGCAAATAACACTGAACTGGAGTGAACAGAGCGTTTAAACCAGGCGGGCTCTCGCTCTGTTTTAAATGATTCATGTGTGCCGTGCGGCACGGACCGGGGGAGTGGGGGGGGGGTTGTCGGCCATCTTGAAAAGCACGGGACTTTCCGCCGACCAGATTCCCCCGAAACGCTTCGTTCCAGAGGGACATGGGGAGGGGAACAACACGAGGAACGGGACGCCCGGAGGAGGAAGAGTGGTGCAGAGGAGAGGGGGGGGGGGGGAGTGTGGGTTGGTGGGGGAGTAATATTGAAATTGCCCTCAGGTTCCCCCTCGTCAGCGTTGTGAGCGGTATTGATTGGCTGTCCAGGCGGGGCAGTAGTATTCGTCTCGGGGGGGTGGGTAATCGGACCTGGCGGGTTTCGGGTTTTTTGGGGCGTGTGCGCGTTTCGTCGCTTGACACTGGCGATCGGTCCCTCTGGTGCTGGCTCAGCAGACCCCCTCCCACCCCCTCCCACCTGCTCCCACCCGCTCCCACACGCTCACAGACCCGGCAGCTCAAATTCCCAGATCATTCACAGAGACAGATTCAAAGATTTACACACAGGGACGGATTCACAGATTCACACAATTCATATCGTATACATACGGACAAAAAACACATTACACAAAAAAACATACATATGCTCTTACACACTGCACACACTACTTACAGCACATACTGCAAACACCCAATTTACACAAACCTGTGTACACTATATGCACACACAATTTAAGCATGCACACTCACACGGGAACACACACTTCACACACTCACAGACACACGCTTGGCATACATTTGTGCAGTTGAGTTTTTCCCTTAAAACTATTCATTGGTCTCAGCTTGTCATTTATTTTGCTTAATTAACAAGCACGCCGATTATCTACACAACTAATTATCAGGTTTTTATCTTAACTGTGTCTTAAAGTGTTTTCCTCCCGTCTTGTGTCTCCTCAGAGAATGTAAAATGATAGGTTCAATTTCACCAAATTTAGTTAATCGTGGCGAATACCGCGTTCGGCCGTAAAAGGTAAATCATCCCGTTAACTGCCGCATGAGCTTTTAGCTGGAGATGCAATGAAGGGCCGGAGTGTCTGGGCTCCTCGGCGATCGTTTAAACTGCAGAACCTCTAGATGTGATTAGATAACCGGATCTTTACGGCATCGGCATTTTCCTGAGTGTGGCTGCAGAGAATGAAAGAGGGGAACTTGAGTTTTTTTATTTTATTTTATTTTTTAATGAAAGACTGGATACGGGGGGAAAGGTGCACCGTGATTCTGACGCAGCGGGAAACAGTGCTGGCGCCGGCCCAGGGGTGCACAGCTCCGGTCCTGGAGGGCCGATCCGCGTGCTGGTTTTTGGTCCGACCGGCGAATACCGTTCCTTACAGCTCTATAAAGGACGCTGCTTCTCTCCTGCGCTGGAGCACAGTGAGATCTCCAGGATACACTTGCAGTCTGCGGCTGTGGCCCGCGCTTCATACACACGTCAGGTCAAGATATGATTGGGCCAATTCAGGAAATGTTGGGAAATGTTGGCACAAAGTCCTGAAATGGATTGGCCCCTGCTGTGCGCCCCTGCACCAGCCTCAGTGACTCTGCGCCTGACAGAGAGGGATGGGAGCCAATACCCTAACCTGTCCACTATTGATTATTTCTGATTATTTATAGCCCGCTTGTTAATCAAGGGGAAAAAAACAGAAATGGGTGGAGAGTGAGGGTCAGTTTGAAAAGAACCCCCCCCACACTATTTGCAGCTCAAATCTCAGCACTGCTTCGCATTTCATCTTCCCTTTTCCTCTCTCTCTCTCTCTCTCTCACACACACACACACACTAGCCATGCATACACACACACACACGCAATACAGACACACAGTACACAAAGACGGTGAACTAGGAATTCCGTTTTCCCCATCACCAAAGGACAAAACAACACATTACAGGCATTCAGCCAACGCTTTTATCCAAAGCGACTCACACAACGTTTAACATTCTGTTTAGACTGCATCAATTTATACGGCTGGATAGGTACGGCTATGATGAAGCAATGCAGGTTAAGTACCTTGCTCTAGAGTACAGCGTCAGTGTCCTACCTGGGTATCCAACCTGTGAACATTAGGTTACAAGACCAGCTCCTTACCCATTATACCACACTTCCGCTCCGCAGTTTGTGTTACTGAGCAAAAGCCACAGAGTTAATCAGCAAGTCGGTGACTTGGTAAGTCTGCCCGTCAGTTAGTCAGTCAGTTCAAAAGTGAGTCAAGTTGGTAAGTTAGTTAATAGGTCAGTCCGTTAGTCCATCAGGGAATCGGAGAGTCATTCAGTTGAGATCACACTGAATAATATTTTGGTTTTGTGTTACACGGCTACTTCGATCCCTCAGCACGAGACAACATACACAAGCTGTGCAGGTCAAACAAACAGCACAGCAGGATACTGGAGAGGCGATAGAGCTGCACGTGTCACAAACAGAACACACCGCAGTGAGTGAGTCAGTCAGCCATTCAGGGAGTCGGTCACTGAGTTGAGTGATTCACACAATGAATCAGTGAGTCGGGTAGCGAGTGAATCAATGATGTAATCAGTCAGTGGCCCTGTCCAAACATGTTTCTTTCCTTCGCCCGGCCTAACTTTAATTTGCATATTGGGAGGGTGTTGAAATGTACGAACCCTGAGAACTGCAACCTTCTACAGCGGTCCCCGGAATTTTTTTTAAAAAGAGCAGCTTTGAAATTATAATTTCTAGTGAATTCTAAGGGGGAAATAATTCAGACTACTGATCAGTACATCCCAATCATGACACGAAACCCCCACCTTTATTATATGAAATTATTTTCCTCATCATCTTGTAATATTATTGGGGAGCGGGGGGTTATTTGGCCTATTCTGCAATAGTGCGGGGGGGGGGGTTGTGACCTCCATACCCCCCCATAAATTAGGCCCTTGTGTACAGAGCATAGACAGGTGGAAGGTAAACGGCAAAAGCCTCGCTTAGTCGAACGCTATTCCCATCACATCGACGAAACGACAGGAGGGAAGGAGGGAGGGATGGCGACGGAGAGAGAAAGTAGGGATGAGGAAAGCGAAGGGAAGGAGAAGGAGAGGGAAGAAGTGAGAAGAAGACCTCCTCGTCAGAGAAAGAGAAAGAACGATTTCTCCTCCTCAGGGCTGTGCATAATCATCCATGGAGTGGCCTGGTGGGGGAGGGGGGGGAGGGAGGGAGTGGGATTGAGGATCCTCTGCTTCTAGCAGCGCCTCTCCATCGACGCGCATGCACCCCAGCAGTGCGGAGGATGCGGATGCGGGCCCACGGCAACAATCCGGAGCGGGTTCCAAATCAGCCGTGGTGAGCACCGCACAGAAAACTCAGATATTTTTACAGAAAAAAAAGTGCGTTGGTGATAATGAAAATAAATCCTGTAAATTTGAAAATAGCCCTTTTGCAAGACAGCCGTCTCTCTGAGCGAGGGAGAGAGCCAACCACGACCTACACTCTCTGAGCACTGCAGTACCAGCACCGTCCCACAGGGCCGTCCAGAATACCAACATGAATCACCAATAATCTCCCATCTTCCCCCTGCCGTTCACATATAAAGGTTAGGTTACCGTCTGCAGCGGATAATTGAGTCTAAACCGTCAGCTTGCGCTCTGCGAACAATATGTTCTGAGTGCTAACGCAGACGCTACGCTCTCCAGACCCACCAACTCCCAACCGCCAGACCCACCAACTCTTTACAATTAACCTACCATTGAAACCAATACCACAAAGCCATTGAATCTGATTATTAAAAATTATTGTAAATTATTAAGGGCAGTGACTGAGCAGAAGGCTGCGGAACTGCATGTTCTGTAGTTTATTCAAGCCCTGCACTTAAGAAGTGAAGAGGGCAGGAGAGTTGAGTATCTGGTGAATCTAAAGAATCTGTGCTGTGAACAAAAAAAGACAAAAAAAAGAACACTCCTTTATGATGTCACACACAAAGACAAAAGAGACTCACAGCAGGGGCACAGGCACAGGCTGGCTCCGCCCACTAACAAACACCATGCATAACTGTGACTCGGGGGACATGTAAAAAATCCTTCCCCTCCACAGCCAACGGGTGATGTCAGCAAGCGGGGTCACTTGAGTTCACTCAACCGTGCAAATCAATATTCCAGCCGTAAATTAATAAATAAATGTTTCCTGGATTTGAACTTTCGAATTTGAAATACCTGAAGTTGTTGAGATGTTCGGTTTCTTTAACAGACGCATACAGCGCCGAACCTAAAATGTTTTTCATTGTGATTTTATTATTGGTGACTTGAGGCCAAATCTGGGGTCACCTAAGACTCACACGAGAACCCATCCCTACCCCTTTCACTCTCTGACACACACACACACACACACACACATTCATTACATCACTCACATACTGATCTTCACTCTCACTTTCTGTCCGTTACACACGCACACACACGCACAGGCTGAAGTGACATCTGCAGGAGGCTGTAACGGGTCCTGCCCGCAGATCAATGAGTCTTCAGGAACTCGCCACGCCTCGCGCGTGACTTCGCAGGGCAAGCGCTGGAGTCCAGGAGGCAGAACTCTACGCAACGGTTTCACACAAGGTTCCACAGGCGCGCGCGGATGACTGGAGGCTACGACTCCTCCCCTTTGAACACGCCCCTATGTTTTTTCCCCCCCAAACGTTGTCAATAAAAAATAAATAAATAAAACTGTTGCGATCTACGCCCAGCCACTAGGCTCATCGGATCACCACAACAAATTGTTAACTAGACAAACGCACCTGAAAATATTTTCTGCTGGAAATTAATGTGAATTATTAGATTGGACATTACTCGTTTTTAATCACCAGAATTGTCAGCGAGCAATGATTTCCAATTATACGTTTATTTTTAGCCTGTTTGACTGTCATGATTTCATTAGAAATATATATTAATCATATTCCCGGACTCCTGAGTTCAGCGCTGTTGTGGACATCCTGTTCTCAGAAGTTCGTGAATATACTATTTCCAAAAACACGATACTTCAGATGATTCCACTAAAACGAGGAATTTCATTTCATGCACCATATATAATGGATCTTATAATTAAACAGTAAAGCGTTGCCTGTTTCCTTGATAATAACCAGGTCGCGAATTTACATGTAGGAGAAAAATACAAGGAAACAGGGTAATAAATAAGTAGGTTACATTCGGTCCCTTTGGGAAACCGTTACTTACCATAACTGAATACACCAGCGCAACGATGCTGACGGGCCAGACGGGACAAAAGCAGGAGAGGACGACCAGTATCAGATAATCCCGAGGTGGCGGTTGCTCCTTAACGGTATTCCCCAGAGAAGAGCGGCTCAAACTTACGCGGGACGGGGACAGAGGCCGCGCCCCGAGAGTCCCCGCGGACCCCGACCTCACCGGCGAACTGTGTCCGTTTTGCTCGCTGTCCAGGGACTTTACGCTCCCGAGGTTGGCCGTGAAAGAGTTGGAGAGCTTGATGTCGCCGTCACGGGAGGGCTCGGTGGTGACGGCGCAGAGAAGTTTTTCCGTCTCCAGGGATTCCGCGGGCGGCACAACGGTACCCCCTCCCAAGGTAGTTTTCTGAAACTCGGCATCTGTGTTAATTGCCATTTTTAAAAAGAATAACGAATCCAAAAAAAAACCTCGCCTTTAAAAATTCCCTGGCCGTAGAACCAAAATTATTTAATTAACTAAGCGGCGAAGCGTTCAATGATTCTGCTTAAATTGGCAACGTGTCCATGCTTAAGATATGTGATTATTAAATCGTATCTAGCTAATGGTATTATCAAAATGTTCGGCTAATTTCTCAAAAGTAAAAAAGTACACCGGTTTATCCTAAATGAGCATTTAAGCGTCTGTAACAACAGAACGGAGCCAGCGCCACAAAAATAAGCAAGTACCATGTAACAACCGTTCATTGATCAATGGTGATACTGGGTAGTGCCGAGGATAGCAATCAAGAGAGTGTTCTAGCGATAGGGAGCGCGCATATATTCTTCGTCGTTTATCGAATGCAATGAATTCGCGTTTGCTTTGCCGATCCGTCCCGTCCAGTCGTCCGGGTGATGAGTGGATAAGTCCGTTTTGTGCACGCGCTTTGTCCGTCTACTGTAAACGGGCAAGCCCGAAGTGAAAAAAGGGAGGAAAAAAAAAACTCTCAACGAGCTGCCTGTCCCGCACCTTCCCGCCAACGTTGCACCATCAGTAATCTACCAAACGATCTTCTAACGGTAATGCTTACTCGTAAAAGTCACTTTTTATGATAAAAGATCGTTCGTTGTAAAATAGAAGAAAAAAAGTTACAGTGCGAATCCTTGCTTTGAAAGAGGAGCCGCAACGCGCGCCCGAGCTATAAGCTACCGACAATTAACGCTGCAGCAGCAAGGGGCGACAAGAGCCGAGCCTATGGCAGCGCGAGCGCACAATGCGTCTTCCCACGAGGCAGCAGCTCCAGTCAGCTGGAATGCTGGCGCGCGTTGACGTCTGGACGGATTTTCTTTGCAGCAAGACCAGCGCCTGCACTTCCTCGGGGAATGCTGCAACTCTGTAGAAAAAAAACAAAAAAACAAACGAAGGAGCGACGTATCCCGTTATAGCCTGGCCTGCTGGGTGTGCTCGAGGGTGTACAATTTGGTCAAACCTTTTTTGTTTATAGTGGAATGTGGGTGTTGACGCACAAGGTCCCGCAAATGAAGTTTTTTTTCCCTCCTTTTAAACGAAGTTGTATTAACAGAAAATGCGACAAAAACATTCCGACTGTCACTGTATCCCTGCAAAATGAAAATAAATGTCTCCCATGCATAATAAATATTTGAATTTGGGTCATTAACCATGTTTTTTTTTTTTTAATTTATTGAATAATATCTGTGATTTCAGCATTGCTTTAAGAATATAATGGATTAGCCCACTGGCCTCACACTGTCTATGGTTTTACATCATTCAAAGTAATAGAATTAATACATTAAGGCATGCGAGTGCTAAAGCCCTTAGCTATTTGTAATTAAAAGTGGGGTTGCTCTCCAAATGGCAGATCAACATTTGCTGCAGTTCCTGTGCGTTCACACGGATCACAGGTACGATTCTCTCACAGCTGCAAAGTTCTGTTTGACCAGGGAAAAAAATGAACCCCTGCTCTTGGTCAAAAGTGGGCTTGGACCCCAACTACCTGTGCTAACGTTATTAGGGGCGATGAACATTCGTCACAGGGATTTTTCACTAACTTGTGGTAACTGAAAATGACAACAAAAGGTTTTTAAACGTTAAACTCGGCACAAAGTTACTGACTCACCTGAGCTATAGGTTAGATATACCCGAGGCATTTCTACTGACTCACCTGAGCTGTTGGTTAGACATACCTGAGGCCTTTACACTGGTTCACAGGAGCTGTTGGTAAGATATACTTAAGGCATTCCTGCTGATCCACCTCAGGTGGAGGACAGGTAGGCTATACCTGTGAGCCTTAGTGGTTTCTAAAGCAAACGGCCGAAGGTCATATGTATGTTGGGCAATCTGTTACAGTGGTGCTTGGGACTGGACAAACACGGCTGAACCGAGGCATATTTGGCAATCTGTGTGTACATTTAAACACTCTTATCCGACGGTTTCCAGAAGAACACCAGGCCGGAGATCACTGTTTTGATCACATGGTCACTGATGGGTGGGGACACCACCAGGGATTTTGGGCCCCATAAAGCTCAGATTACACCCCACCATCCCAGGCCGACCCATCCCTGCACTATTACGGAACAATTTTTAAGCCCCCTTGTCATTTAGGGCCCTTGGAATCGGCCTAACATCCCCCCTCCCCCAGCATAGCACCCCTGTTGATGTGGCTTGCAAATTTAAAGAAAAAAAGGAAGACTCTCTCCAAAACTGGGTCAAAAAACAACACAAGAATAACTGATTTCTTCTACAAAGATCCACAAGCAAAAGCTCAAATTTGACATCACTTCTATATTTAGAAATGTGATTAAATCAACTCCCCTAAGAAGATGGTCTCAGAATTACTTTCTATCGTGTATCAAAGTTTCAACTTTAAAACCATTAGAAAATGCTTCGTAATGAACAGATAAGCACAGCACCCTTCAAAGACCAAATGTCTGTCTCTAATATTTTTATCTCGGTTTTCTTATTTTCGGACAAAATGAAATCCATCCAGATGAACGTGACAAACTCAAAATGTTAACATTTTTGTAAAATTGAGAATCTGAAATATATAACAGCTTCACTTTATTTGTATTGTTTTCATTTCTTATTTTTATTTCTTACACATGTAGACGGACACACATACAGAAACAAATACAATGCGCTTCAATCCGTAGCCTATCCCAGTAGCAGTGCGTGTGTTGTGCGGAACGAGCGCCATCTAGAGGTACAAAGCGGACTCTGCCTCTGCAGCGAAGAAAGATTTATGAGTCCAGATTTACGACTCCTCTGCGCCGTGGATTGCTCGAGGGAGTGCCGTGTTTCGCATACTAACCTCAGCGAGGTTTACCGGGAATGCGGGGGCATCTTCGCCTCGCGACGTCGAAAAATAATCTGAAGGAAAAGTAGTCTCGTAAACGTCTTATCAAATACATTTTTTAAAAAATGATTTAAGTGGTGGCGTGTTTGTAGCAATACGAAAATCAACCGTATTCATTTCAGCTAAACGCTGATATGAAGGGGTTTTATTGATTTAAGACCACCACAGGAAAGACAAGGCGTGACACGGCTCCCCGATGTCAAATTCAAACGTTCTCTTTATTAGTGTTCAAGCAGTTAGCGGCTCCCATCTCATTCGTTTGAGCCAATCTATGGATTTGGATGTATGCAGTTTCTGCGTATTAAAACAAAAGATTTATGATTCTGTTTATTCCTGTCTTATTGTGTGAAGACGGCCTATTCTCAAGGGTGGCTAAAGTGGTCCCGGGAAAAGGCTAAGATGCGGGACTGTTATCTTGCAAGACGAGACGAGACCAGTCTTGGCCAGATATATGTTGAAGTGTGGTAGGCCTATGCTGTTCCGGTTCCAGCCCGGTTGAGCCGACCCGTTTGTGTGTGTCGGGGGGGGGGGGGGGGGATTACCTCATTATCAAATACACCTGAAAATAAATCCCTCTCACCACCCAGCCAAAGGTTCTGTCTAGGCCAATCAGGTGTCTGTTCCCACCATGGGAAGCGTTTTTAATGTGTCAATCCTAGGCCAATCAGGTGGATGTTTCCACCACAGGTAACGTTAGTCAAATTAAATAATTGTTCCCGCCCGTCGAGTTAGAAGGACAAAGTGAGTCAACCAAGAAAACTCTAAGTGAACTGCGGTCCGAAAAGATAGGTTTTCACAACGTAAAAGCACTTAACTCTATTACAATCAAAATATCCGAAATATTTTGTAAGACGCAGAGCCGTTGGTGATGTTTCTGTTGTAGCCTGTCTGCTAGCAGCAGATAAACAACTAGTCTGCGCCTAAATAAGCTAGCACAGACTGGCAGAGCTAGCATCATTAGCTGGGGACTGAAGCTAATTCAGAGCAAGGTCAACGAATTAACGTCAGTTGAAGATGGACACGACAGATTCACACTCGCAGTGTGGATGCTGACTGAAGAGATCGAGGTAGGCTACACCCCGAGTCTGAGAGTGGACACCTGGGGGAGACAACGGACTTTTTGCCGAAGACGTGGCTAATGACGGAGGTAGGCCTCGTCTTAGCCAGGCTCTCGGGCTAAACTCATCAAACAGTGCTTTTACTAAAAAGCTTTCGCACATTTTTGACAACATTACACTAGAGCGTTAGTATAGGTTGTGCTGTGTTCTTTTTTTATAATACTTTTGTACAATACAGAGAATATGTAGTTCGATATGCAGCTATGGCTATGTTACCCGCTCAAGAGTGGCATTCGCTCATTAGCGTAACGAACCACTAGAGTCTAACCGTTTTTGCTGAGGCTATGTTTAGGCTTGGCTAACGTTAGCATATTGATACTCCGGCACTGACAGCTGCACTGTGGAGGGGAAGATAAATTCTGTCCATTTTGTGTCCTAATAAGCGGAACTGCCGAGGTTACTTTAAAACTTAGTTACTTAAATGTTCGATATTATATATTCCACCCTGAGGTCCAAACTAGCCCTGGAGCTATTTGGTGAGTGAGCCTGGAGTAACGATACATTCTTCCTACCCTGGACTCATCTCTACTATAGTAGCAACACTATAATGTGGCATTGCTGTACATTGGAGTATAGCTTTTAAAAACATTTGTTTTTCTCCGTATTTTTGGTCTTGATAGTTTTGAAATGACACCAACGCGCTTTGCATTTTACACTAAGTTGTGAGTTTTCAGCTGTCTATTTTAAGATGCATAACATGTACGGGGGAGTCTGTTCATTTTAACTGTCACACCTTTGAATCCCGCTGTCAGAATGGACTGTCTAATTTTGGCATTGCATGAAATGACTTTATCCCGTATGACGAATAAACCGTACGTATCTTTGATCAGCTAGTTTAGCGAATGCACTTGTCGTGATTATTTATTGATTTGAGTTTAAGAAATAAAATTAAGAGGGTGGTCTTCCACGGGTTTGGTGAACATCAATATGGGCTTACGGCCTGGTCTTGGGTGGGGGCGTTTTGAAAGCAGCAGGATCGAATTTTAGACCCGGTCCATCAATAGCTGGGTTACGTTGCGTGATGCTGAACCATTGTGTTGGCGGAATTCTGTGCGGTTGGCAGGTGTGTCGTGTTGATTTATGGTGTGCTATGTAGTCATTTCTGTTGTGCTGAGTGATATGTTGTGCCTGTATCAGATTGTGTGTGTTGTGTTATATAGTGTAATGTGTATACAGCGTGTGTTACATAGTGTATTGTGTGTACAGTCTGTTGTGATTGTGTGTGTTGTGATATTGTATGCGCTGGGGCTTCTTTTTGAATGGAGCGGATAATGAAAGGATGGTAACAGGCTCAATTAGCACAAGACGGCCATTTCTGGGGCGCATCTGTCTCTCTTTATGGCTTAATGTGGCTGGGGGGGGGTGACTTACGAGCTCTGAAGGACACTCTGCCGAACCTGGTACATCTTCCCCTGCACACCCCCCACCTGCCCCCCTGCTCTACACTTCCCCTGTGAACCTGCTCTTCTGTGAGCGCTGCGGTGTGTTTGCGTGTGTGTGTGTGGGGGTGGGGGTGGGGGGGGGCAGTATCATTAACTGCACTGTTGCAGCCTCGCTCCTCTCCTGATGAATGTTTGCACAAGAATGCGTTTTTTATTCACAAGCGTAGTTCATAGTGGGTGGGGGTGGGGGGATCAGCAGAACCCCCCCCCCTTTATTAGGACATTCTTCATTACCCCCCTGCTGTCAGAGAAGACCCCCCCCCAGCCCAGCCCCGCAGTAGCAGCAGTGTTTTACCACTTTTACTCAGCATTGAAATGACTTGTGCAAACCAGCCTAATATAGAAAACGTAACTTTTAAAAAACGCAGTCACAGTATTTTATTGTCCTTTTTATCTTGCATATGCAGGCACTGAGACTCTGGGCTTCAAGTCAATTACTGAACAAAAAATGTATCTTTACACAGGTGCCGTAGATCCTGTGCATATCTTCAACTCTTTATTTTCATGCTTTTTATATTTTAATCCACAATTGAAATGTTTAATCATAAACACCACAGCACGCCAGTCAGACTCGCCACACGGACAGCAGTCAGAGGAGGACTGTCTGTGTGCAGTATAATAGACGGGGTCTGTAGGTGCCTGATCCACCAGCAGGGGGCAGCAGTGAGCAATGCGACGCTGTTGTCCTGCTCTGACTGAAACTCCCGTTCCTTGCTGACGCTTGTGTCTACTGTGCATCACCCTCTGGGGCTTCCAGCCACTGGCACTGGCTCCACTCAGACCTGACACCAGACTGTGGGGCCCGTCTATGCACTAGAACAGAGCCTTAACAGATACCAAACCATGGGGCCTGTCCGTGCACTGGAACATTGCCTTAAAAGGATGACCCTTGCCTTAAAAGGATTGACCCTACCCTTAATTCAAACCATCTCCTTCCTAAATCTAACCCCACCCCTCCAAAACTATGACCCCACCTCCTCCCTGCCTATAACCCCGCCCCCTGCTTAATTCTAGCCCTACCCCTTTCCTAACTCTAACCCCGCCCCTTTTGCCCAATTACCCGGGGATAGTTTCCCTCAGCGTTCCTCATAATGACCGCCTGCCGCTTGGAAGTTTCGTTTCTAGAACATGCTGTGGGTTTTCAGTTACTGGCAGTGAGGGCCTGCGCCCGGGGGGGGTAGATTTCCAGTCTTCCGCTGTGCAAGGGAGCTCATTACGGCTAATGGGGTGTGCAGCTAATATGGGATCAGTAATGATCAAAGACTTTTGGGGTTTCGTTTTCTGAGGACTGCGCGGTCTTCTGTCTCCCTCGCGATCGGAAGCGGCGTCGCGCGAGAAGCTTCTCGTTCTTTTATAACGGGATTGTGCTTTGGCAAGGGGAAGCGGCAGACATCGTTAGGACCGTCAGTCCGTTTATCGACAGCGTGTAGCCTCTACTTCAGAGCCCATGCCACTCATTATGTAGAACGTGGATTGATTTAGAACCAACTCGTCAAAGGGATGATAGCTTTTTTTTGTTTTTTTTTTGAAACAGCGGAAGAAAACGAAGGGCTTAATATTACTTTTCCGCTGCTACTGCTGCTCCAAATGAACGGCATAATAAATTAAAAACAAGAAGTGGTCATTTAAAAAGTGCACATGACATCGTTTTTTTTATTGCATCGACTCATTAAAATATACGGGCGTAAGCCGACGTGGGTCTACAGAGTGGTTAAAAAAAAATCAATGATGCCCCCCCCCCGCCTTCACGTAAAAGCATTCGCGGACCAGACTGGGGTTGAATAACGGTAATAAGCAGGAGGCGGCAGATATCCTTGAGACGCGCTTTTATGAGTTCTGCCGTCTGTGTTCTGACTGCAGTAATGAGCCGGTCGCTTTCTGTGAGCCAGCCAGGGGTCTCTACCTCGCATGAAATCGGTTTGCGCGAGCTGGACTGTTAGGACTTAACGGTGTCTGCTTTCAATCAATACTTTTTAGAATGTACTTTTTAAGGACTGGTCCAGTGGAATTCATGACATTCTGAGTATTTATTGTTTCGCTGGACAAATGTTCTGAGCGTTCTGGGTTTTTGGACAGTTCTGTGGGCTAGTTTATTGCTCGAATCTGTTTTCGGCTTGAGCTCTTGAATCCGATCCCAACTTCGTGTTCCCAAGTCATCTGTCGCCCTCTTGTGGCTATATTGTATGGGTGCATGCTCTGTGGCCTACCCGGCGAGAAAACAAGAACAGTAGTTTTTTCTTTCTTCTCCCTCCTTTGGCTGTTAGATTTATCGACAGTGTCGGTGGTGGGGCTGCCAGCTTTCGACAGTGACACGTCCGTTTACTCATTCGCCTTGAATTTAGCGGTTACTGGACATCGCTGCCGTTTGCTGAGTCAGCGCTTCTAAGTTTAACTGGGGAGAAAGTCCTTGAGGACAGATGCGGTTGGCGCTAGCGGTAACGCGTTGCCATATGCAACTCAACGTGCGGGGCAATCTCGTAAGTGTCAGGCTAAAGCAATTATATACAGTATTGTAATACAGTAAATGTGTTTTCATATCTAAATTCCCTGCATTGATATTCCTTTAATTTTATGGTTTTTATTCATCAGAAATAGTCATCTCTTATATGTGTAGAGAGAAGTTTTTTTTTCTATGTCAGTTTTCCTGACCTCTGGGCCTTACTGTCTTGTTGCCGTGGAGACTCACCAGTGGGAGGAGCTATAGTCCAGAGGTTTGTATGCACATGCGCTGAATTCAAAGTATGACCATAAACCTCTGGTTCTGTGTCTACCTAATGACTCTGTGAAGATATTTCATATTCACACATGTTGTGCTATATGTGGCATGATTGGGCACACACACACACACACACACACATCTTCTCAGTAAAAATGCGCGCATACGCAAACACACACAGTACGGAAATACGTGTTAATATGCACAGACTCAACACAAAAACAGCCATTTCTGTAAAATGGTAAAACATATACGCATGTAAATGCCAAGAAATTAGAGCTGATTATCTTTACTTGTCTCATTCATCTTTTTAACTCAAACCCAAATGCCTTTTCGGGAGCACTGTATGTATGTACACAATGTGTACTAGCACAGACGCACAAATGAACACACACACACACACACACACACTTATGCACAAATGCAAACCCCACCCTAAATGCACTGTGAGCTGGTCCTGGCTGCAGTTGCCTCACTAGTGCCACCTGCTGGTCACCCTGAGCATGACTCCCCACTGTGCAGGTCCCTGTACGGTCTTTCCCATGTACAGCCCTGATGACATGGAGGGTGCGGTGTGGAGCCCATTTTCATAAGCACATAATGCATTATTAATCTCTCTCATAATATCCGGGCTCCACTGGACGAGAGTCAGCGGCGCAGAGATGGGCAATAACCAGAAGAGGAGCTTTTTAATCCTCTCATCTATTCCCTTCCTCCTCCTCCTCCTCCTCTTCCTCTCCCGAGCCCCGCGTCGCGCAGTCCCCTCCGATCAGCGTCAAATGTCTGCGCTTGCTCGCTCGCCCGACCGGCTGCGGAACCGCTCGCGTTGCCGCGGAAACGGGCTGAGGGAGACGGGAGAGCAGCGGATATGATGGGATGCATTCTGCGGGGGGGAGGGGGGTTGCTGCACGGCGTCTGAATGCAGGGAGAAAAGCAGCGAATGTGAAATAACGGTTTACAAGGGCCTCTGAACCCCAGAAGGCTTGGGCAGCTCTGGCCTCTGAACCCCAGAAGGCTTGGGCAGCTCTGGCCTCTGAACCCCAGAAGGCTTGGGCAGCTCTGGCCTCTAAACCCCAGAAGGCTTGGGCAGCTCTGGCCTCTAAACCCCAGAAGGCTTGGGCAGCTCTGGCCTCTGAACCCCAGAAGGCTTGGGCAGCTCTGGCCTCTAAACCCCAGAAGGCTCGGGCAGCTCTGGTGCCAGTGCACTGTTGGGTCAGCCTGCCTGCTGTTATTGGGCTCCTCTGTCACCCACACTGTGCAGCTCATTCGTTACTCTCAGCGTCTGCCGTGTACCCATGCGCTTTAAACACCCCGCCTCCACCCCCTGTGAGTGCAGGAAGGACGATTAGGAAGTGATTTTGCTGAAAGTGCGGCGTTGAAGGCTGGCCTGCAGTCCCAGTGTGTGCCAGCAGGAGGCAGGCAGGAGAGTGCTAGAGCCTGTGGTTGAAGCACAGGATGAAGCAAACGCTTGTCTGGCTGCTGTGAATTGGTAATATTGAGAAATCAAAGGTCAGGTTTTTTTTTTGTTTTTTTTTTGTGTGGTGTGGGTCGTGTTTCTCCCTGTCTCTCTGGTTTGTGAAGTGTGTGTGTGTCTGTGTGTGTGTGTGTGAGGGAAGACGCGGGGGGTGTTTGCAACAGAGCCGATCTCACGGTCTGACAGGAGCAGAGCTGTGAAAGCTGACACAGCCCCCCCCCCCCCCCCTCGCCCCTCCAGAGGTAGAACGCTGTGCTGTAAATTCAGCCACACGCAGAAATCCGACCGTACCACCGACCCGCCCTCACCCCCCCACCTCGCCCCCCCCAAACTGTGGCCCTGGCCTTTGGCTAACTGTTAGAGCTCAGTGGAACCCCCACCCTATCTGCCCCTGCCCGCGTGCGCACACGCACACACACACTGCGTACGCACACACACACACTGCGTACGCACACACACACTGCGTGCGCACACACACACTGCGTGCGCACACACACACACTGCGTACGCACACACATACACACACACACACACTGCGTACGCACACACACACTGCGCGCACACACACACACACTGCGTATGGACACACACACACACACACACACTGCGTACGGACACACACTCGCTCGCCCTTTAGTTACATACCGCTCCACATAGCAGACAGTACAAAGGGCAACCGCTCTCCAGTTCACATGTACACACACGAGCTAAACTCACACACTCCCTGCGTACACACACACACTGCGTACACACACACTCACTCACTGCGTACACACACACTCACTCCCTGCGTACACACACACACACTCACTGCGTACACACACACACACTCACTGCGTACACACACACTCACTCCCTGCGTACACACACTCACTGCGTACACATACACTCACTCCCTGCGTACATGCACACACACTCACTCACACACTGCGTACACACACACTCACTGCGTACACACACACACACACACACACACTGCGTACGCACACACACACACACACACACACACTGCATACGCACACACACACTGCTGACTCAGCACACACACTCACAATCACGTGGACTTGGCTATTCTATAAGCTGCGTCACCGTGGGAGACCAGCTGACTGGGATATTCTGGGATGGCAGTGGGATCAGTCAGCTGTTTTAGATCTGGCTTTGCACACGTCACAGCATTACACAAACGTCACAGTCACATGACACACTCGCACACGTCGCATCTTTACACACGGTCGCACACTGTCACGTGACACACACTAATAATACACCGTTCCGTGGTCAGACCGCATCACAGAAAGAGGTCCAGGGTCAGACCGCTCCCCTCGCACCTGAGAACAGCAGGCCGGGTACTTCGCCATGACATCAGCGGTTAATGAGAGCCAATGAAAACGTGCGGTTCCGATCTGTGAAGGCCGAACTCTGAAAGTGTCCCAGAGGCGTATCTTTCTGTGCCTGTGACCCCCGGAGGGTAGTCTGACCCCCCGGATGTGAGCGCTAGCCCCCCCACGCCCCTCCAAACCGCCCCTCCAGACCGCCACTATTGACAATTTCCTGAGGAATGCGAGCGCGTGTGAGTGTGATGAGTGTGTGTGAGTGTGAGTGTGAGTGTGAGTGTGAGTGTGAGTGTGAGTGTGAGTGTGAGTGTGAGTGTGAGGTGTGTGTGTGTGTGTGTGAGTGTGAAGCCCTTTCATAAGAGTGGGCGGAGATCCTGTCCAAATCAGAGACAGACTGAGAGCATGTGGAGCAGAGACATGCAGGGTATTCACACACACACTCACACACACTCACGAACACACACATGCACGCACACACACACACTCACAGGTACACACTCGCGTACACACACACACACATCTCAGTCACTGTTTTCATGGGATTACATACACACACACACATACTCTCAAACACACTCACACACACCTTCAAACACATTCACACATACACGCACACACACTCTCAAACATATGCACACACACATTCACACACACACTCACACAAACGCGCACACAGTCGCAGGAACAACACATTCCATTGAACAGTGGGTTTTTATATAAACCTTGTATCCCTCTCCAAGTCTTAACAGTGCTCTGTACAAGCGTGCCAGCGCATTGTAAAACTGAGCACAATTACCTAATTAATCTCGAACCACGAGTTTCCTGTGTGAAGAAATGGTGCACAGGGCAAGAGCGCTTGGGTGACGGTTCATATGCAAACTGCCTTTTGTAAGTCATGAACTTTCACAGTCAGGTTAATATGACTTTGTGAGGACAATATGTAAGTAATTGCTCATGACACATTTATACAAAGTGCTTGTAACCTAGTTTTAAACCACTGATCAGTAGAACCTCTCACTACATTAAAAAAGCCACTGAAAACACCATAAACTTGACTGTGTGTGTGTAAATGCTTGTGTGTGGCTGTGTGTGTCTGCGCATATGCGCGCGTGTGTTTGTGTGTCCTGCGTGTATGTGTGTACAAGTGTGTGTGTCTGCGCATATGCGCGCGTGTGTTTGTGTGTCCTGCGTATATGTGTGTACAAGTGTGTGTGTCTGCGCATATGCGCGCGTGTGTTTGTGTGTCCTGCGTATATGTGTGTACAAGTGTGTGTGTCTCCATCACAGCCATGCAAGGCCTGTCTGTCGGGCTCAGCTGGTGGCCGGTTGTCGTGGCGATTAAGGCACCCGGTTCGAGTGGGCGGACCGGGCCAGCGTGTGGTGGTGGGGGGGGGGGTTGGCGGTTGGAAGGAGACGCACGGGAGGGGGGGGGGGGAGCGGCGTCACGTCCCTTTAATAAGATCGTCTGGGCCCGTGCAGCCTCTCTCGCTCGCTCGCTCGCTCACTCACCGTTTCCATGGGATTACATAACTGGGCCGCCCCGGCGAGATCGTCCGGGCAACCGGTCCGGCCTCCGACGTCACCACCCGCACGCCTCCAGATTAGAGGTTCGGAGCGCGTTAATGCGCTCTCTCTCTCTCTCTCGCTCCTCGCTCTCGCTCTATCCCCCTCTCCTCTCTCCCCTCTATCTCTCCTCTCTCCTCCTCTTCTCTTCTCCGCTCTTCCTCTCTCTCTCTCCTCCTCTATCCTGCTCTCTCTCGCTCTCTCTCTCTCTCTCATCCTGCTGCTCTCCCTCTCCTCTCCTCTCTCTACCGTCTCTTCCTCTGTCTCTCTGTTGAGATCGCATTGATAGGGAGACAGCGGGAGATTTTTGCACATTCAGAACGACAGCAGGATAAAATCTAACCCAGTCAAAAAAAAAAAAGAATTTGGAAAATGCCCCTTTTTAAAAAAATTGAATCGATAAAGCAGAAAAAGACCCATGAGTTACACAGGAAACGGGGCGGAGGCGCATAAAGGGTTAAAATAAACTGGCGTTTGGGAATGAGGAGGGCCGAGTGTCGACTGGAACCCGCTCGGTCGCGTAGGCTGTAAATCAAGCGTGAAAATCTGAGTCTGATCTGAGATCAGTGCTGTGGGATCCACAAATGGGCAAATCGTGTCTACTGGGCTCAGCACAAACTGTTCTCAGGTCAGTCACGGCGCCGTACAACGTATCTCCCCCCCCCCCCTTCCCCTGCTCAAACCTGAAAACTCAGAGGTGTGCAGCCCTGTTCATGGGGAGCGGAAGAGTGTGTGCATGCTGGGATTTGTATTTTTTTGGTCCCAACGAATAACTGTGGCTTCGTTGATGTAAAACAGCCGGCTGCACTCCTGTGCTGGACCACAGGAAAGCGTTCTCACTAAGGACACACACGACCAGCCTGACGCACACGTCCAGCCTGCAGCTGCTGCTCACGACCAGCCTGACGCACACGTCCAGCCTGCAGCTGCTGCTCACGACTTTAGCAAAACTGTCAGATCCAATAAACTACCGGGCCAACGAAACGAGTCAGAACAAGGGGCTGCCGCGAAATCCAGAAACGGACCGGCTGAGCTCCACTGTGAGGACCCCGCGCGTGTGGATTAGGATTTCTCCCTGAGTGTGTGTGTGTGTGTGTGCGCGCTTGTGTGTTTGTGCGTGTGAGAGTGTGTGTGCATGTGTGTGCGTTTCAGTGATGTACAGCTGGTAGATCACTGTGAGGCTGTCTGTCTCCAGGCCCGTTGAAGTGCGTGGGGGCAGGTGACTCATCACTCACGGCTACGGTCGTTAGGGTAGAGGGACTCTGAAGAGGAAACGCGCCAACCTGACACACACACGCGCACGCTCGCACTCATGCACACACACACACGCACACACACACACACACACGCTTGCCCACAGAATGACTGGAACGGCTTACTCACAGAAAGCAGTCTATGTCAAGTGGGCAGCCATTTTGGATAAAACTGAAACATCACATGGCTACTCCAATCCTGGAGGGGGCGCTGTGTTTTACGTACTCTCTATAAAGCCACTTCCAGTGTCAGGCATGGGCAGCATGTCGGACACGATTTGTGCTTGCCCACAGTTGCCATGCTGGGAGAATGAGCCTTCCCGTCAACCTCAGAATGGGGCGGAGTTACCTTCTGCTGTCAATCCTGGACATGTGCTTACTCACGACTGGTTGAAATCAGCCTGTCACTGGTAACAGCCAATGTTGCTCCACCAGTTTGGGGTGGAGGGGGATCTGCATTCTGATCCTCTTTAACACATTCCCCTTCCCTTAGAGTGATTACATTTGTGACATCGAGTGAACTTAAGGTTCTCTACAAGGGAGGATAGACCAGGAACAACCCAAAGTGGATCTTAACGGCCCTCGAGAGACTGGGATCGTTCCCGCCCCTTTCATAAATAGGAACCAAAGTCCTCTTGGTTTGGCTGCCATCTCTCATCCCGGCATTTTGGGGAGTCTCCCCAAAGCCAGAGGAGGGAACGTCAGGGAGAAAGCTGACCGTACACCAGGAACCCCTGTGGCTCTCCAAGACCAGGGTTGGTTTATTCATTCATTCAGTGTTTCAATCATTTGAGGAAAAAAGTACAAAAAAGGATCAAACTCAAATCCTGGTTTCCAGGGTCTAAAATGGGCGATCATTGACAGAAAACCACAAAAACCTGTAAAACGGTTAAACCTGCAGACACCGGAACCTAGGGGACTAATAAAGAATGGTGCTGAGGATTATGGGTACAGCTGAAGTCTGTGCCCTTGGTGTCTGTTAGGCAATTTTAACACCGCAGGTCTTGATGCCCAGATCAGATTTTTTTTTGCCTGTATCCTTTTTTTTTTTTTTTTTTACCGCCTGTTTACGTCTCCTTTTAAAAGTGACCCATGTCCGATACCGGTGCCCACACAGTTTACACTGGAAACAGCCCGCATGCATACACACGGGTTTGGTTACTGATACGGACCAGCTGGCTCCTGGGACTACACTCTGTCCCGGGGAATCTGTGCTGCCGCTGGACGACCTATCCGTAACGTAAATAGAAACAAACAGACGCCGTCCCTGCGCGAATGCGTCCGCGTGATCGTCAGGCCTGACCCTGTGCGGTGCGATTAGCTCACGCCACAGAGAGAGATCACTTGGCGTCGGCGACGGCGAGTTTGCTCCCCTGGCATTTCACAGGAACAGCCCTCGCGTTTAGTTTAATGTTTCTTTTGTTCAGGTTCTTGTTTGGTGAAGGTGTTTCTAAAACCACGCCAGTCTGCATTGTGCCTCCTTCCCTGCCACCGGTGCGCTATTCAGATGGCCTACCGGTCTGTGACGTCATCTGGGCTCCAACGGGAAGTCCGTGCCCACGCGAGTAGCTCGTTTCCTCACATTACGGGTACGAAAGTAAACGACCGCGCTGCCATAGCCTTATCGGCATCTACAACGGACACAAAACGAGGCAAAAAATAAATATTCAATACCAACTAAGTGATTGGAATGAGCCCTTAGTCTTCTAACAGTAAACTGGAGCCCAAGGGCCCAAACTCTGACCTTTACTGGTGGGGCCACAACCCACACCACCAAACCCTGTTACCACTGCTGAGCTCGACACCAGTGTGTGTGTGTGTGTGTGTCTCTGTGTCTGTCCCTGTGTGTGTGTGTGTGTGTGTCTGTGTGTCTGTCCCTGTGTGTGTGTGTGAGAGAGAGAGGGAGACTTCACTGTACTCCTTTTATTATTTTATTGTAATGACAGTCACATGCAGAATGGTATGGCAGAGTACAATAGTCCACATTTCCATTTCTGTGAACGTGGAGATCAGGGATGATGCTCCTGAGGAGCAGAGGAGCATTGAGGAAGAGGCAGGAGATGCCCGTAGGAGGCGCAGTATCTCCTCCCGTCCTAGAGGAGGCGCGGCCAAGGCCTCCTCCAGGAGCTGACCTCCGTGGGTTAAATTAGTCTCTCAGTCAGGCACCCCTGCCTCAACACATCCCTGATCTCCTTCCATCACCATGTCCTAGATACATAACGTAGATGGTCTGGAATATGGTAGTGTCACAGAGGTGTACTGCTAGCTCCTGTTTATGCCTGAGAAACACATAAATTCTGTGCGCGTCTGTATGTAAGTTTTTCAAGTTGCAACTTCCTCATATCCTGTTTTTAGCTTAGTTCATTTTTTGCGGGTCCATTTTAAGTAATTGCGCAGTCTACGTTTGTGTGAGAATGAGGATGACCCGTCAGTGTCACATGACCGATTCTTTGGCCTGAGATGCCCAGTACTCCACAGGATCTTCCTCGTCTTCCTCCTCTTCCTCCCGTGCGTCGTAGGAAAGAGCAGACCACAACAGTTCTTCAGCTGGCAGCTTTAGCTGGGACACACGGACATAAAGCTTGCCAGTGAAGAACTGCTGCAGATCAGCCAACACGCACATGCACACGCGTGTGTGTACGCACACGCGCTCCTCCAGCCAGCCAGCCCTGCAGGGAGAGAGACGGGGGGGAGGGATGGAGTCATGGAGGGATGGAGGGGGGGAGAGAGAGACGAGGGGGAGAGAGAGAGAGAAAAACGTCCATTAAACAGGAAGTGAGATCACTGCTCCACTGTCAGTCATGAGTAGAATGTGCTCAGCCAAGGCTCTGAGACACGCCCCCTACCCTGCCCCGCCCCCTGGGAACAGATTATCGGGGGGGGGGGACAGATAAGATTCCGCCCCCCCCCCCCTCCCCAGTGCCCCACGGAGCTGCTGACCCAGGGCAGAGGTCTGGTGGGGGGGTGGGGGGGCTCAAAGTCCTCACTGGTTTCCTTTCCTCCCTCGCCCCCCCCCACTCTATTTCTCTCCCTCTCTCTCTCTCCCTCTCTCTTCTGAAGCAGTTCTTTCCGTCGATTCTGCAGCCACAATGGAGAGGCTTAAATCTCTTCACACCCAGAGAGCCATAGGGGTGTGTGGTCATGTGCTCTGCCCCCCCCCCCCCTCAGATCCACATCTAATAGACCCACTCCCCTCCCATTTTACACACTCCTGAGGGAAGCCTCAGGAATCACAGGGCACATCACTGACCCTTCTGCCTCAAACTGCAGGACAGAGCGTACAGACACACACACACACACAGTCTCAGTCTCTCTCTCTCTGGCACTTTGACAGACTGCGCTGAAGCCAGTAGGTGCGTCAGTGCGAGTGACTGTGCAGAAATCAGTCTGCGTCACTGAGGGGCTGAGCTGCACAGCTATACACACCCACTGCTGAACGTGTGAACTACACACACACACACAGAGCAGTGCACAGACCCCACACACACACAGCAGTGCACAGACTTACGACACAGCACCACCAGATCACATACCACTTCACTACAGCACTCAAACACAAGTATACATACACACATATGCACATACAAGCACTCAAATACAAGTATATCTTGCACACACACACAACCACTCAGACGCAAGGACACACACACACACACACACACACACCCCCCGGTTGCATGCGGAACATTGCGTTCCCACTGCATACAGTCCGGGACTGATTTACTGCACACGTGCAGAGGCTTCTTAGAACAAACGTGGTGAGGTAGGGAGGGGGGGGTGGGGGGGCTGACCACTCCCCCAGACTTTAACACAAACATCCGTCCGTCCGCTCCCCCCCCCAACCCCCACCAGAACCTCACAAATGAAGTCATTAATCAAGCTGACCCCCGCCACTCATATTTCACACGACACCCGACAACAGTTGCCTGGGTGACGACCAGTGTCGGCGATCGCCCGGCTCACGTCACAGGAGGGAGGGAGGGAGAGAGAGAGAGAGAGAGAGGGAGAGAGAGAGAGAACCGGGGGGGGGGGAACATGTCTGAACAACACCAGGTGTGTACACACACACACACACACACTCTCTCTCACACACACGCACTGAGGACGTGCTGTGTGCGGAGTGACCTGCGGATCAATACGTGAGTCACCGCCTCCATTTTCCCCCGCTGAGGTTCCCAGGCTGGCAGCCGGCCGCTGCGCTCAGGTCAGAGAGCCCGGACGCTCTCAATCCGCCACGGCGCATTCCTGCAGTCCCGCACTGATCTGGGGTCAGCGGTTCCCCCCTAGCTGCCCGGGACCATCCTCGCCTGTACCTCGCAGAGCTACAGTGCATTGTGGGTCCCTTCTGAGACGGAAGGGTTAGAGGGGAGGCAGGGATTGTGTGTGTTGTCCGTGTGTGGAGACTGGTTAGGCCACCAGTGCACCAGGTAACGGAAAACGACTAAGATGCTGGAGAATCAGAGCAGAGAGCAGTGCCAAGCAGTCAGAAGGTGATCGTGGCTGCAGGATCATGAAATGGGAGAGGGAGACTGTGTGTGTGTGTGTGTGCGTGCGTACTGGGATACCATGGTACCATAGCCTGTAAGTTTTTCTTGTCACATGCGCACGCTCAGGACCTCTGCTAGACTAGCCTTTGCATAATGCAGCATGACCCGGTGTGGATATGAGGAGATTTTGATGTGCACCAAATCGGTGCACGTGGACATTTTAAAAGCAGAAAGGAGACTGAACTGGACGTCCGCTTACAGGGCGTGTGCAGATAAGAGCGACTGTGGGTGTGGCCTTTGCACTGCGGTCAGTTGCATACCCCCCCCCCCATCACCAGCCTATCGGGAGTCAACATTCCCCAACCCCCATGACACACCCATGAAACAACCCTCGAGGAGTGTGGCAAAACCACTGGAAACCTCACAGTGTGAACTTGCTGTGGAACAGACCAAACATTTGAAATGTAATGCTCTGCCTTCTGGAAGAGCCTCAAGAAAGATGTCTGGGAGTGGCTGGGGGGTTACAGGCTTGGCCAATAAGTGATCTTGGTCAGGCCGAGAGCCTGATTGGCACTTGCAGGACGAAGTACAGAATTTTCGCTGGAAAGGAGCTTCCAGGTAACAGCAAAACAAGAGCAGCGGAGCCCCAAAAACTCCCACCTGCTCGTCGGGAAACGCAGGACTCTTGTTTTTCCCCTCATGGACTTGGTTGCCGGGAGAGAGCGTTACCGAGGCAGTAAACAGGAAGTACGAGCCGGGTCTCATCCTGAGGACAGACGTCACTGGGGCCGTCCTGCGACTCCGCCCCTCCGGGCGGATCCGCCACTTCCAAGCCCTGTGCGCGGCAGTGTAGGACACGCCATCTCCAGCACTCGTGGGAAACAAGGAAGTTGGCAAGAGGCAGCGGAATGCGGAATGGACTGACCCAGAAGCACTGTTCCAGGATCAGCTGCTCAACTCTTACGTAAAATGGCTGAAGAGCCTGATTGCGGTTCTGAAAGCAAGTTTAAAGTTGCTCTTTATTGACCCTGTGGGGGGTAATCTGTCCCCTGCATTTGACTCATCCTAGCTACTTAGGAGCAGTGGGCAGCCACAGTGCAGCACCAGGGGACCAGGTCCAGTTCTAAGACCTGTGGCTTGGTGAAGAGTAATGGCAGGAGTATGCCTAACCAGTCCAAGCAGTTTTAGACAGAACCCAGGATTGGGCTTTCTTCTGGACACATCCTAACCTTTAACCTTTACGAACCGAAACATAAAACTGATCCTGTAGATAAGCACACCTAACTCTGAGATACTTTACGACTGTGGGCCCAGATCTGACACTTCACACAACTGGCACCCATGGTTTCCAGACATTAATCTGCCACCAGGGCCCCCAGTTGGGTGAAGCGTTGAGAAAGAACGAGAGCATCCGTTCAGAGGCCTTAAAAGGGGAAGAAAGAGAAGGCATGGGGGGGGGGGGGGGGTAGTGACGCTGAGAGTAAAGTACGGTGCCCCGGTGAACCCCTGTGACCCCTGCCTTCTGAAGCGTGTGAATAAAACGTGTGTGTGTGTGTGTGTGTGTGTGTGTGTGTGTGTGTGTGTGTGTGTGTGTGCGCGCGCACAGGCATCCACAGCTACATTCCAGCTCGCCAGCCAACAAACAAGGAAATTCCTGCGCTTTGTGAGAGAGACTCGCACTCCAGAGCGAGAGTGCGAAAGAGGGAGGGGGGTGTGGAGGGAGAACGAGGGGAGGGCGACCAAGAAGGAACGCGCACACGCAGCTGAAATGTGGCAGGGTGAAGATGTGACACAGGAAGTGAGGTCGTGGATGAAACCGCAAACAGGAAGAGGCCTCTGCAGCACACCCGCGAGGGGAAAAAGCAGCAACACGCATGTGATGGAGGACCCACCTCTCACAGCGCCCCAAAAAAGTTCCCACAATGCACCTAACAGTTCTTACAATGCTTACAATGTTCTTGCAATACAGGGATTACTACCTTGTCACCTGCTTCCTGAAACCCAGATTTCAGCAGCGGGAGGCCAGGAACATCCACTTCAGCGCCTGCCTGTGATGCCACGATGCCCCAGAACGTGCCCCACCAGCCTCGTTAACGGCCAATGAGGATGAGGGCAGCTGGTCATCCCTGGCTGCAACACTGATGCACTGAGCTCTACGATATACGGATGGGCCGACACAGCAGACACAGTTAATTGGGTACAGCCCATCCAGATGAGCGAGAGATCACGGAATGTGTGTGCGCGTGTACATCCATACATGAATACAGATGAGCAGCGATTGTGACTGGATGGGCTGGGGTTCGAGCGAGGCTCAGAGCTGGCATCTCCTCTCCGAGCACGTCGGTTCTGCGGAGACAGGCGTGGGGCGACAGCTTGAGAGAACACTCCGGCACAGCGAGTCCCGGCTGCCAAGCCCAGCCACGTCTCCAGGAACAGCCTCCTGTGCTGTTACCAGGGACAGCCACACTGCGGGCTGTGTGTGTGTGTGTGTGTGTGTGTGTGTGTGTCCTCAAAACCCCTACTGATCAACATGACCTTCTGTAGAACCCCCCCCCAGGGTACATCACATGATGACCTACAGGCACACCCTTGACCAGGTCACATGACTCCCAACACACACACACGGAGTGGACTCAGATCACATGACCCCACATAAACAAAATCCCTAACCAGATTACATGCACATTCTTCACAGTAACAATAGACAAGCTTTCAAGGATCAGGCCCCTGATCTGAGATCAGCTACATAGAGCGCTGCAGAAAACACGTCCAGTAGAAGACACTGTTCTGAGATCAGACTGAACTGCTAGATCCCCTTTCTGCCACCAGTGTCCTGTGAGAGTGATGTAACAGTAGCGATAAACCTTTATAATACAAGGGAAAATTCCACGAAGTTCACAGTCAAATCTGGCAAGGACAATTCTGAATCGGTCAGTGAAAACCAAGAAGTCCACGACCGTGAACAAGACCTCGAATTTCTGCGGAACACACGTGGATATTCAAGACCCAAATTTGGCTGTCGGGAAGTTTGCTTTTCTGTTGCGACATTAAAATGAAAGCGTCTGGAGCTTGAAATATCCCTCTGGCTTCCTGTGAAACTTCTGTTTTTTGTTTTTTTTGAGAAGGGTGCACACTGACCTGTAACAGAGAAAGCTGAGACTCCAGAAACCCTCTCCAACAAGCGGACTCGAGCCTGCCTGCCGCTAACGCACAGACAGCCTGCAGCTAACGCACAGCCGGCCTGCTCTGGCGCAGCTACGGACCAGGTCTGCGCTTCACGGCGATTCGTTTTCACTAATCTGCTAACGCTGTAGTCCCTGGAGGGCAGGCATTTCATGCAGCCGTTTGACGAAGCTGCCCTTCGGACCTCGTTCAGTTACCGACGTCTTGGGCTAATTAACACGAGTCCTCCGCTAGCAGGCGTGAGCTCCCAGCGGCTCGAGCACGTCGCAGCAACTCTGCTCTGCTAGGGAAACGGTCTGCGGGGCCCAGCTGGTCCGATTACTGCATACCGCACACCGAGAGCAGAACTAGTTTGCCACAACTTCTGCAAAAAAAACAAAAAAACAATGTGCACAAAGGACTACTTCTGTACTTCTGAATTGAAATTGTGTATGTGTGGCATAACAGTATTGACGCATCAGTGGTTTGAAAATCTCCTGACCGTCCTAGCCGAAGTAGCCACGCTCAGTTTTAACGGATCCGCGTGCAGCATCACAAGGAAAGCTGGTGTACCTGGTCTAGCATAGCGGGCTTTTTCCAGGTTCCTCTGGAAGGCTGTGCAGGGGACCGGAGTGATAAAGGTGTGACAGTCCAGACTGTTCCAGGCCTTGCCCTTGTACAGTACGTCTGTGCAGTCTGGAGCACGCGTCTCGTCCACAGCTCACATTGCATAGCCTTCAGCCTCAAGGCCTCCCGTCTGCACACAACACCAAGCGACCTCTCGCTCATTCTCCCCCTCTATCTTTCCCCCGCCTTCTCTATCCTTTATCCTCCACATTCCTACCTTCTATCGTTCTTACTCCCTCCATTCTTCCCCTCTTCTCTTTTACTCTGTTCTCACTCCAGCTTTCCGAACCTGCCAGTCTCCTTCCCTTTCTTTCTCACTCCCTCATTCCCCTTCACTCCCTCCCTCTCTCTCACTCACTCTCCCTCCATTTTCCTTCCTCTTGGTCTCTCCGTTCAGGTTTCCACATTCTCGGAATTCCTGGTGCATATGGTAAAAATTCCACCCAGCCTGTCGCTGCTCTGAGAGCTGTCTGCACCGTGTGTGTGTGTGTGTGTGTGTGTGTGTGTGTGAGAGAGAGAGAGAAAACTTTAAAATGGAGGCCAGGCCAAGCACAGAACGTTCTCACAACACGTCTATGATGTCATAATGAACTTGGTAACATTTCTGCAGTGTTGCGGCACATGAGGAGGACATTACACTGGGCTGGAAAAGCAGTGCATCTAGGGATGTAGGGGGGAGGGGTGTCTGCACGTTTCGACGGGTCTGCGGTATTCCATCTGGCAACCAGAGCCATGGTCAACGAGGCGCAGCTGCTCACACGGGTGCGAGACCGGCACGCACAGCAAGTGCTCCTCCGCCACTTGGCGCAGGGAGCTTTAACACCGGCTCACGTAGAGGATAAAACTCCCGACACCGGATCGCCTTCCTCCTCACTTAAACGTTCTGACCTCAGATCCTTTCTGACATACGGGGGGGGGCTTGGACTACATGTCTACCTACAGCCCCAAAAAACTACAACTCCCAGCATCCTCGACATGGCCTTAATTTTAACCAGAGCAAACACTGCAGAATTCAGAAGTGTGACTCCCCCCCTCATGCGCGCCACACCCACCACCGCCTACGCCAATGCGCTTGAACGTGCTCCATACCCAACATTTTGGTGGGGGTGTGGGATCAACACAAAAACAAAAGCAGCTTGATCAGCATTCCAGTCGCCCGAAAGATTCCAACCCGCAACCCCCCCAACCTTGTGTGGGCTCCAGGACATGGTGCATTTCCTGCTCCTGCCACCCCCCTTCCCCCCAAACGCAGTCTGAAAACCGAGGGACATACTTATGAGACCCACACAGCACATTCGCGCAGATGACAGCCTGCATAAGTAATCTGGGCATATAGTGCCTCCAGTGACTCACACACACCCTTTCAATACAGGTACATAGTTTCAGAGCCTGATTTCGTCGCCTGCATCAGTGTAATCCATGCACTCCCACATCTATTCCAGCTGCTCTGTGATTGCTTGGTTTGACCAGGTGGATCACTCTACCTTAGCAACCCGCCCTTGAGGATCTGGACAGACCCTGTGTCTGCCGATCAAGAGAGCTGCTGATTGGTGGACAAGCCCGGCAACAGAACTCGACAGACAAGGAAGGCCAAAGACTGGTTGATCCATCTGTGATCAGTCTGTCTGTTCTTACGTTCAACTCCCAACACGGCACAAATCCCAAACTTCCAACGCAGTCTGACTTTCCCCAGGTCCCTATGTTAACCGGCTGAAAGGGGGCCTGGTTTTACACATCAGAGCTGGAGGAAAGGGGAGAGGAGAGAGGGAAATTTTCCATTCCCCTGCGCTCTATTAAAGGTTTGTCTCTGGGCTGCTCCAGCGAGAAGGAGCAGGAGGGAGCCGTAGCCTGGTCACCGTGCTACGGGGGGAATCGTGCTTACACGGGGCCATTTTTGGATGCTTCGGGTCGCCTTAAAATTGATATAGATTTTGACGCAGACATGCATCAGCACAGACAGAGACACCACGCAGACAGAGAGATTGAGTGAGCAAGCGATAGCTACCCAGAGGGGACCTGCAACTCTCTTCGGTCCTCACAATGTTTTGCACTCATAGTGTTTTAAACACCGTGGCCTGTTGCGCCCACAATGTGAGGCCTTTTAAACATTGAGGCCTGTAACTGACACACACACGACAAGGCCTGTTAATCAGAATGAGGCCCAAGTTGTACAGCGGGTGGTCTGTAATGCAGTGTAGCCGGTCTCGTATGAGCAGCCTCTCTGCTTCTACTCTACAGAAACAGTATATTTCTCCCCATTACTCCCGTCGTACGGCACCGGGGCCTAGTCCCCGCCCCCCCCCAGGGGCGAAAGTCGCTCTTCCTGCTCCCCGAACCAGCCCTCGTCCCAGCGGCCATTTTCTCTCCCACAGACGGAGCGCTCCACAGGCCACACCCCCCGGGGACCCCGATTTGTCCAGGCCCCGGGGGGGAATGCGGGAACGGCTCTGAATGCAGGACGTGCCAAACCGGCGGGCCTCCGCGGGCCCTCGGGTTTAATCGGAGCGCGCGGACAGGCGACGGCGGGGAGTCGGCGGCTTCCGACAGAGACGGCCCCGCCCACAGCGCCCCCGCTCTCCCGGCGTGGCGCCTCTGCAGTGTCACCCCTCCTCCGACGCCACGCTGTGACGCACTCGCCGACAGCAGCGCGTCGTGCCGGCTCGCTGTCACACACACGCGCACACACACGCACACACACACACACACACACACACACACACACACACACACACACACACACAGCGTGCGCCCGCACAAAACGCAAACCCCTGCATGCCCTTACACACCCGGGCACGTGCACATGCGCAAGATCACGGCAACGGAACGGCTCGGTTCCTTTAAGTCAAGATCGTGTGTCTGATAAGCCTTCACACGGCATTATGTTTAATACTGATGGCCTTCACCTAGCCTGTACTGCCCTGAACCACCAAAAGATCTTTTTTTTAAAAAAAAAAAACTTCCCAACCCCCACAGAGCAGAGTGCCGGAACGTTCTGGCAGCGCCAGCCATTTCGCTTTCTCGGCTGAGACGCCATTTCAATTATCAGGATATATTAGGAGGCTGTTGGGCTGCAGGAATAGGCCCTGACACACAGCCCTGGGACTCGGAAAACCAAAGAGACAATTACCAGCTTTAAAAAAAAATAAAAAATTTAGAAAAAGACCACCAAGGCAACTGCTGGAATGAAAATCGAGCTCGTACAGTGGTGTCCTGAAAATGTGTGGATAGTCGCAAACTCGTCAACTAACTAGAAAAAAACCTTTTTTTCTGAACAAAAAGACGCTTCTGCAAGTCATCGACGGCCCCGTGGAAACGGCAGGACATGTTAATCAGCGTGAGGAAGCGCGCGGTCCGGGGCGATCCTAAATCGTGGCGGATTGACCGCGCGGTCGGGCCGCTCCCCGCGGGACCCGTCTTGCGCTTTCCCGATCGCGGTCCCGACCGCGCACCCCTGCAGCAGCACCCCTGGAATGTGGCGCTCCCTCGCTACATCAGCCAGGGCCGCCCCTAACCCCTAACCCCCCCCCGCGCGGCTTCCCGGGATTCCAGAACCCTGGCCGTGCCGCGTGGACGCACGCATGTGATCGGGACTTCCCTGGCACGCCCTGCACAAACGCCTGGTTCACGTGAACGCCCGTTAAAAAAAAAAAAACATTTTTAAAAAAAGGGGGGGGGGTGAGATCGTCCCTGTGACCTTACATCAGAGCACGTAACTGCCAGAAGAGCCAGGGGTGAGAGGGAGCGTGGGGGACTGGGGAGGGGGGGGGGCGGCGAGGTGGGAGGGGCAGGGGAGAGGGGGCAGGGGCGCTCAGGGCTTTACAGGAATTGCGTTGTGAGCAGTCACATTTTAACTTCAAACCCTCCCCCCCCCATCCACCCACCCCCCTTCCCTTCACCCCAAGCTCGTGTAGAAATCAGCAAACCACGGTTGCATAACCATGAGAGAGCATTTAAACAGGGTTAAACTTACATAATTTCTGTTTCCAATCAGACAACCGGGAGGGGGAAAAGAACACAGAAAACCCAATGTTCAGGACTGGAGGGGCATTTTCTTAAAATGTATTTTCAAAATAAATGCTCCCTTTCAAACCATCCAAATCAACCGAAGGATCAGAGAAACTGATTATTTAACATTCATGTTAAAGTGATCTGTGGTAGATGTTCTTTAAATGTCACGTTTCGGCATGTTTGTGTTCCAGGCTATGAGGAAACATTCCACAAGTGGCAAACATTTTGTTAAGGTAGAATGTTAGAGAAGATATAGAAAATATGTTTGCATTTACCCGCGACGTGTGAAACTACGCAATTTATCGGTAATACCGATTCAAACGAGCCGTTTAGAATATTAGCTAATATTTAATTTCCCCCCTCAGTAAACGTTACATGTTCTGGCAGTTCATGTTAAAACTTAGCCTGTGTAAACAGGATATAAAGCCTAAAAAATATGCATTTAAACAAAAAAAAAAAAAAACTACAAAAGGCCATGTCGAAGCGGAAATAAACTGAGAATTCGAAAAAAAAAAACTCCACTGTATTATATTTTTTTCCCTAAATTGTGGGGTGGAAAATGTTGCTCCGTGCTGCACCGCAAAGGGTGTGGCCTTATGGAATTCGCCTGCTTGTCTTCGGACAGGATTTACCCAGGTTTAAAAGACTGCATGTCCAGACGAAGTGATTAAGCATTTTAGCAAGCCAAGGTTTGCTTTTTTTTGCGGGGCACTACCCCTCAGTGGAAATCGGTTCAGTTGAACAAATACGCAAACCAAATAACTACAGATGGCCTTCAAATAAAATCCCATGATTAACGCTAAACGTTAAGTAACACGCGTAAACGTATTTATCGAAGTTAGGAATATTTTTAAACCTGCGAGCTCAGTATGGGCACTTGCTCCGAAGTAGGCCCCGAAATTAGATTTTCTATGGCTAAGTTGACATAGTTCAAATTCTTGACGGTAAAAGGAAGCCGCTGGTTCCCCAGGCACTGAATCAAATGATATTTACCCGAACTTTAGGGCTTGGTCCGATTAACAGACTCTTTGTGCATTTAAGCAATTCTATCATTAAAGTTTAAGAAAATTGGCTATCCAAATACTGCGCCTAAGACCGCATACTTTTCAGAAAAGGGTGTTTCCCAGTCGTAGCCTACTGTAGAGCTGGTTTTCTCGTCATGTGCAAATGAGTAACACTAAAATTAAAGTTGCGTAGTTTTATAATCAACTAAGCCTATACTAAGGGCTAAACAATTTTTTTTGATGCCTGTCGAATGTTTTATTTTTAACTAGGCTATTGAAGAGCAACGACTGCCAACTTGGCACACGGCCGCAATAATGCACGATTTCGAACCGATCGTGTTACTCATTGCAGCTAACGAGCGACTTCCTCTGCTACCTATTCGATTATATAGCTATAGGCTACCACGGGCTATATTTTATAGGATTAAAGTTTTTTTTGAACAACAGGGAGCCAAGACACTGGTATTTCCTGAGTTAACGGTACGCTACTAATAACCACTAGTGGGAGTGGACAGGCTAATGGCTACTTACTTTTCTTGTGGATCTCCGCAAAACCATATCTTAATCTGTAGGCTACCCGGCGACACCGCTCTGAACGAGTGTGCTTCTCCAACGTTCAAGCAATTCTGGCGTGAGTTAGCGAGCGTCAGACTTTTTTTATCCTGGAAAATGAGCGAGCGGTGGGGGTGCCGTACCCACCCCATCCACTGACACTTCCCCTCTGTACTCTGTCCGTAGGTTGGTCTCCAGATAACTTGTGCGTAGCCCGTTTAACGGCAATGTTCAGTTATACAAGGCTATCCGATATATCCGATCTGTGCCGTATTTATACTGAATCTCGACTCAAACACAATTCAAGACTATATAGCCCGTTTGTTGCGAACTCTGACATCCACGGACCTATAGCATGGCAACTTTGTATCGGGTCAGATTAAATCTCGATAGTTTATCACATTTTCGATCGAAGGTGTGCTAGCCGGTTTTCATTAACATTTGAGACCGGGAAGTCGCCCGCCTGCTATGGTTCTGAAGCGTCACATTTAATGAATTGCGACGCGATCTTCCAGTAGCCCTTTATTTTAAAGCCCCACCTTAACCTTCGATCAACTTCGACAGTTCGTTAACGGCCTGGCGTCTTTTCCCCGCTCCCTCTCTGAAGGACAGTTGAAGGCAGCAACGAAAAACTTTCTATAGATACTTACATGAGACGAGTCCCCTTGTTTCGATTTGCGGAACCGCAGCGCCTATCATTTTCTCTGATTTCTGGGCTCCTAGTACGGCTCGCCTTCTCTCCCGATTCCAACTACCTTCAAACCGGCTTCTCAGTCCGATCAGCTGGCAGAGCAATGACGCGATCAGCAACAGCTGGCCAATGGAACTCTAACGTCAAAGAGCAGCTATGACGCCCGCCTCCCAAGATCTTGAATGGCAAGTTGTCCAGCCAATAGCCTGTCCGAAGCCACGAGTAAAAAGGCGTGGAAAAGACTGAATCACCAATTGAAAATTTAGAGCTGCCAATGACGCCTATTCTCTTATTCAATAAAAACGCATGGAATAGAAGACACTCTTCCTTATCTACAGCGAGTGCTCAGAACAGGAGCGATTGGCCAATGAGAATAGGTCTTAAAGCAGGCTTAAATTCAAGCAATTAATTATGGGGCATGTAGTGTTTTACAGTGGCATGTCTGCAAGCCTGAGTGAACTAGTGCTAAATGCAAAGTCTGTGTGAGTTGGCACTTTTGCTTTGAAAGCAATTCGTTCACATTGACTGCTTAAAATTCTACTTAAAAATGCACTGCATTTGTTTAATTAGGGGTGTTTTAAAGAATGCTTTGTGTGAAGGCGGTAGGCCATAGGTGTCTTGATGCCTAACGGGTTTTGTCGAATTTTCACCATAGGGCGGGGATCTGCTGAATTAATTTCCTTGAATAGTTGCGGTATTTCGCAGTTGCTGAAATATCTTGCGTCTTGCCCGAACACGATCCATCAACGCATAACCACAAAAAAAGACAGCAATTGCCGGAATACCCTGGCACCTTCCATACTTCCTGTGGAATCCGCAGATACGCATAGTGTAGCCTGCGACTGAAAACTGCCAGCTTAGCTGAAGAAGTTTTCTGACGCATTGCTTTTGCCTGGGTTTGGCACGCGACGGCGTCACAGCTGTTTGCTGCGCGATCGCAGTTGAGTGACTCACGTGTTTGCTGGGTGACTATTCTGTTGGAATGCGTCCCGCGCGGGTGGCCCGCTGTCACGGAAGAGAGATGGGTCGACCTTGAATGCCAGTGTCAGGGCAGGCCTCGCGCGACTTTATTTCAAGACATCTGGACTATTTCTAGAGCATTTTTCTGTATTAATAAGACGACTAAATACATGTCATTTACTTCTCACGAATATCGGATTAGTCGCGTTACTTACTGGGCGACATAGCTCAGGAGGTAAGACCGATTGTCTGGCAGTCAGAGGGTTGCCGGTTCAAACCCCGCTCTGGGCATGTCAAAGTGTCCTTGAGCAAGACACCTAACCCCTAACTGCTCTGGCGAATGAGAGGCATCAATTGTAAAACGCTTTGGATAAAAGCGCTATATAAATGCAGTCCATTTACTTGTATTTTTATTTTTTTTTTAAATAGGAGACTTTTTCTCAGTGAGAACTCTTGGACTTGATGAGCTGAGACTGGATCACTGACCCAGGGCCCTTGTCAGTCCCTGCAATATTTCTGCAAATTTACAAAAGCAGAAGGAGTGTGATCTTAAGAGGAAATGACAAAGCCTCAGCTGATCACCGCGCTTCTAAAGGTCAATGCTAGGCCCTGAACTGGGGACAAGTCTTACCATACACTGAAGGAAGTAATTTAGCTACCCCAATATATATATATATATATATAAGGAAGTACGTGATTCTACTTTGTCAAATAACATATAAAATAATACTGCCAGATATATGCTAAATTAAGTCAGGTAACACAATTAGCTTTTAAGAAAAGCCCACCACATCCTCTCATTTGAATGTGTTACTTGACTTAAAGACATGTGTTGCTAACGGTTACATTTAGAGTATTTAAAGCAGATTTAGTGTGTGATATTTACAGCAACCAAGTGTGAGGAAGTCTATTCAACTTCTACAATTTGGGCATACAATTTTATACATCAGAAAAGTCTGAATCTAATGTGAGCATGTTAAGACAAGTGTTTCCGTCTCTATTTTAGGACCATAAAGTGCATGCAGACAGACACAGACACACACACACTGATAAATAAATCCAGTCGTCCTTGCTGAACTTCGATTGCACATTGTCACGGACATCTATGTACCGTCATTTTCCTGTCAGACTTGTATTATGCGATCAGCCTTTTTTCAATTAACTGGTGCCGGCCCTGTGGCAGATGGGCTCCGACTCCCCCTTTCAGGTTCTGCTCCAGGTTTCTTTCTGCTACCAGCCAGGGAGTTTTTCCCTTGCCACTGTGGCCCCAGGCCTGCTCTTGGGGGGGTTCAGGCCCAGATCTCTGTTTAACCTGCTTTGTGACAATGTCATTTGTAATAAGCGCTATATAAATAAAACTGAACTGCATTGAAACTGAAATAAGCAAACAGATAACCAGGCTCAGATGTCCAGGGTTTGGGTCCGTCTGCGTTAGAGCGGACTTCCGACACTGGCGGAACCCCGGCTGCCTCATGCATGATTAAAGATGGCCGCCCTGCTCCTCTAAAACCCGGAGCAGCAAACAGGAAGTAGGCGGCGAGACAGAGATAGGGAGAGAGAGTGAGAGAGAGAGTGAGAGGGAGAGAGAGAGAGATAGATAGAGATAGGGAGAGAGAGCGAGAGAGCACTTCTGCGGCTCATGCCTTATTGATGGAAGCTTCGCTCGCCGAGGCACCGCTGGCTCCGAGCCGGGTGGGCGGGGCATCCGCTCGAGTGGCCCGTCGCTGTGAAACAGAAATGAATGAATTCGCTAATTAATTAACAGTAATAGCAGTAACGATCATGGTAATTGTCCTATGGGATAGCGGCATGCATACCTGAGGATGGCGGCATTTTAGGCCGTCAACCCCCTCCCCCCCTTCAAGTGAAGAGAGGAAATGAGAATATTTCCCATGATGCCACGCTGTGCCCCTGCCCCCCCCCCTCCCCCCCAGCCGCTGAGCTGTTGTTGACGCAGTGCAAAGTCATGCAGGAATGAGCCAGGGGCCTGAAGCCGGCATTCCTCTCTCATTGCAAGGCCCTGGAGGGGGGGGGGGGCGGGGCGGCGGGCGGTTGGGATGGGGGGGGGGTGCGTAGAAGTTTCCGGAAAACTCTGGCGCTCCAGCGGCTGTTTCTGCTCGACTCCTGCCAGCGCTGCCCAGTGTCTCCTCTCACCTCCCTCCTCTAGCTGCTGTCCCCTGTGCTTCCCCAAACCCCTGGCCGGCCAATCACAGCGAGCCTGTCGGGGAGAACGGGGCAACGGGCAGCGTGTGTCAGACTCTGTGCCTTATATCCGGTCCACAGAGAGCCCCTCTCTCTCTATCCCTTTCTCTCCCTCTATCCCTCTCTCTCTTTCTCTCCCTCTATCCCTCTCTCTCCCTCTCCTTCTCTCCCTCTATCCCTCTCTCTCCCTCTATCTCTCTCTCTGCATCTGCTGTATCTTCCTATCCTACCCTTTCTCTCCCTCTCTGCACCGCTCTCTTTATCTCTGTCAGTCCCTCTATTTCTCTCTCCCTTTCTCCTCCTCTCTATCTCTCTCTCTGTCCCTCTCTCTCCCTGATGTATCCCCCTCTTTCTCTCTCCCTCCCTCTTTTTTTGCATCTACCTGTATATCTTTCCCCCTCTCTACCTCTCTCTCATTCTCCCTGTACCTCTGTCTCCCCTTTGTGCTCTCTCTCTCCCTCTCTCACTCCCTCTCTCTCTGTGAGGGCACATTCGTCTCTCTCTGAATGTATTCCAGGAGTCAGTCAGTCTTTCTCTTCGCCAGTATCTGTGAGACACACACACACACACGCATTTATAGCGAGGAAGACTCCGGTCGTAATTCTGGGTGCGAGACGAAGGCCCTGCAGGGGTAAAATGGCGTCTGAGGCCTGTGGAGACACACTCCTGCGCGTTACGTAACTCATCCTGCCACTCAGGAATGGGCTGCCAAGCTGCGCAGCTGAGCGGCTAAATCAGCACTGAGTTAATTTACACTGACAGAGTACATTTACACTGACTGAGCTCATTTACACTAAGAGTATATTTACACTGATAGAGCTAATTTACACTGATAGAGCTCATTTACACTGATAGAGTTAATTTACACTGACAGAGCATATTTTACACTGACCGAGTACATTGAACACTGTTAGTGTTGAATTAACACTGAACATTTTCACTGTCTACCTGCTCAGAAAAGGGACACACTTTATGGGAGACTGGGGGGGGGGGGTACCAGAAAGGACCAGGGTACAGGAGCACGCTGAGCGCTTCGCAGTGCCTGTGCCCTCGCGTCTGCACGCGGCCGTACGCTTCCTGTTCTCGCCGGGGCACTTCCTGCCTTGCGGACTGAGCACTCGCGCACCGGTGCGCTCATACTCGCTGCCCAAGCAGACGGAGGCCTCGTTGCATGTATGGATATAGGCTGTCCCCATAGCAACGGAACAAACAGTGCGGGGTGGGGTGGGGTGGGGTGGGGTAGGGGAGGGCCGGTACCTCTCTTTAAGAGAGATTATTTTGATCGCTTTCTCTCTCTTTCAGTATGAGTGTCTGTGTTTATACCCATTCCAAGTTCTTATCCAGTGATCCTGCAGATCCACATAACTGGTAGGTATTGCTCTCAAAACCATTTCCTAAATTTCCTAGATTTTTCTTCCCCCCTCCCCGTCATATTGAAGGCGCTGTTCCTTTAAGAGCGGTCTCTGGCAAGAGGAGAGCTAACTAGCGGGTGCTGGCAGCCAACCAGGAGAGCCGCTGCCTGGAGCCCAGAGCCAATTAGAAGTCCTCCTGGGCGGAGGTTACAAAGTCAGACTGAACCCGGTGACTCAGCACACCCGAGCGAGCGTGAGTCGGGGCGGGTCGCTCCGGAGGGTGGAACTCGCCGTCCAAACCTGAGAGAGAACACGGCAATAAATTCTGCTGAGAAAAGAGGCAGTACATTCTCTACAACACAGTAAACAATATCATTATTATTATTTTTAAAAAATCCAACTGTTCTCTTCAACATAGACAGTTTATACCCAGAATGTTAGTCATATGATAAAAAAAAAAAAAAGATTAGTTTGGAGTTTGGTGTCAAGCAAGAGTGGGCTTTTTTTATTTTTTAAGCTTTCCCCAGGGACACAAACTGAAACCTTACACCATAACTCAGCACATTACATGCGCAGGGCGAAAAGAACAGGATGTTTTTATTCCTTTCCGGTTTGCAGTTTGCAGCGGGGTTGTTTTTTTTTATGAGTCTGCATCTCGGCGGTTACACGAACTCCTTCATCTGTCCGCCAGCGGCCCGGAGCCCCAAACGGCCGGTGCCTGCGCGACGCGGCAGAACAAACACGGCCGACCCGAAAGCTGTTAGATCGGCAAACACAGAGGCACGGCCACACACGTCACGTTTCCTCCAGGGATCATCTGGTGCTCAGATGTAGCGCAACGCAGTCGATGATCCTCACAATCCAAAAAAAAAAAAGAAAAACAATGTTAACCCATTTAAAGAAATTCCCGCACTGGGGTTTATTTTCGGTAGTCCGGCTGTCCCCGGATAATTGGGAAATCGCGGCCTTGTTCCTGTCGGCCAGGTTGCGCAGCACGGAAGATAACAGCTGGAAGGATCATACGCGTCGTTGCCGATTCATTTCACACTTTCTCTCTCTCTCTCTCTCTCTCTCTCAGATCTGCATAATGTATATTGACAATATCACCCACGAGCAAAAAAAAAAAAAAATAGCGAACGCAGCCATCTAGCCTAAATAGGTCAAGCGGCAACACGACGTTGCCGGGCCTACATTCTGATGTGTGGCGTGGCTTCCCCCCGTGTTCGAAAAACCCGACAATTATGAGAACGAGGCCGGGCGCGGGCTGCTGGAAAGTTCCAGAAACGTGAATATGCACGTTATTCTGAGCAGAGCTGCGACAGTCAGCGAAGCACGCCTCCCTCCGGCCCGGGCCGCCGGCTGCACACGCACACGCACACACACACCACACACACGCACACGCACACACACACCGACCCGCGCAGACACACACACCGACCCGCGCAGACACACACACACCGACCGCGCAGACACACACACACCGACCCCGCAGACACACACACCGACCCGCGCAGACACACACACCCGACCCGCGCAGAACACACACCGACCGCAGACAACACGACCGCGCGACACACACACGATCCGCGAACACACGCTCCGACCGCGCAGACACACGCTCCGACCGCACAGACACACACTCCGACCGCGCAGACACACACTCCGACCGCGCAGACACACACACCGACCCGCGCAGACACACACACCGACCCGCGCAGACACACACACACCGACCCGCGCAGACACACACACCGACCCGCGCAGACACACAGTGACAGAGAAAGGGACGTGTGTTTAAATGTGTGACTAGAATCTCTCTCTCTCTGTCCCCCCCTCCCTTTATCTACCTCTCTCTCTCTATCCCATGTGCCATTAAGAAACATGTAATTTCCCTCCTTCCTTGACAGAATTGTGTCAACACACACACACACTTTATTGATTAGTCTACAATTTATTCTACACAACTGTTATGAAATCATGCTTCACTCAGCAGACTTCACTATAGCAGATTATATTTCTTTAGAAGCGCTAATAACATTAACACCACTGCAAAATTACCTAATAATAAAAAAACCAGGGTGCCAATATTATGCGTGGCAAGATTACTGCGATTAGCATTTTAGGTGCGCGTTCAGTGCATTAAAAACTATATTTAGCCTTTAAGTCCGTACGGGAGTGACTGCAGAGGCAAATATCAGGAGGGATGTGAGTGTTTGTGTCCGACCGAACGGCTTCCTCAGGAGAAACCGGAGCTGAGCCACCACGCCCATGACTGTGCTGTACAGTACGGCGGGGGGGTCAGAGTGGGGGGGGCGGAGGAGGGGGGGAGTGCCGCTGGCACATTCAGAAACCAAATCCAATATATCAGTCCTGTGACTTTAAGAAATGACCACGTCATCAGACCCACATTTCCCTTATAAAAATCTGTGTGCACTGAACATCCCCCGCAGGCCAAATCAGCTGTTTCCATGTCCCCGCCCCCATGTGACGCACAGACTGTCCCCCCCCCCACCCCAAACACACACACAGACACACACACATGCGCGCACGCACACACAGCACAGGCACAGACATGCGCGCACACACACACAGCACAGACACACACACACACACACACACACTAGCCACCGGTCGTACGCCACGCGCGCTGGAAATGGTGTAAATGGAGGCCAACTCAAACACGTGCAGCGCGCTGCATGCGGTGGGGAGGAAGTGAGACTGGCGGGAGGCCAGGGCCCAGTCTCTCCTGAGAGAGAGCACCCTTTCAGCCCCAGCTCTGGCCTGTCCCAGGCCCTCCTCTCCTTACTGGCTCCATGGCCATATCATCATCATCATCATCATCATCATCGTTATGATTGCTGTCTCAGGCTTGCGGAACATGCCGTCACAATGTGCTGTTCAGAGTTTTCAGACCGCACACACTCACCGGAGAAAAATGTGAGCTTTCGCAAGCCGAACTCCGGCATGAGAACGGACTGTTTGTACCCACTCCTAACCCCCACCGCACAGTACCCACTCCTATCCCCCACCACACAGAACCCACTCCTATCCCCCACCGCACAGAACCCACTCCTAACCCCCACCGCACAGTACCCACTCCTAACCCCACAGTACCCACTCCTAACCCCCACCGCACAGAACCCACTCCTAACCCCCACCGCACAGTACCCACTCCTAACCCCCACCGCACAGTACCCACTCCTAACCCCCACCGCACAGAACCCACTCCTAACCCCCACTGCACAGTACCCACTCCTAACCCCCACTGCACAGAACCCACTCCTAACCGCACAGTACCCACTCCTAACCCCCACCCCACAGTACCCACTCCTATCCCCCACCACACAGTACCCACTCCTAACCGCACAGTACCCACTCCTAACCCCCACCGCACAGTACCCACTCCTAACCCCCACCGCGCAGTACCCACTCCTAATCCCCACTGCACAGTACCCACTCCTATCCGACACCACTTACTTTTTCATTTTATTCTCTTTATTCATGTCAAGCTGTTGTCACGTCAACACAATTATAAATGACAGCTGACAGGACATTTTTTAAATAACCAGGTAAGGGTTGCTGTGTCATCGCGCCGACTGCAGCCTGTGGTTGTGACAGGCTTGCCCCTTCACCTTCACGTCGCTGCGGCAACGCACCGCGACTTTTGCCCCGACCCCTGAGTGACGTAGCGGCGGAGCGCGACTCGGTGAAGCGGGGAGGTTCCGGTGCCGGGGGGGGAAACGGTGCGAGTCCCCCCCCCCCCCCCCCCCCCGTCCCGCTCTCTCCTCCTTCACACAAGCCCTGCAGTGAGTCACAGGCCCCAGGTTTCGGCTCACGTCCAGCCCCACTGCTGATCCATGGACTCTGCCCCCCCGTTCGGAGCCGATTTGCCTCGGAGGGGGCAAAGGGGCGGGTGTGAGGAGCATTTAAATCCTGCCCCCCCCCCGGCACAGGCCTCCCCGTTCCATGGCCTACATAGATTACCCTCAGTCACGTAATGGGTCGCCGTCTCCCCTTGACGAACCGGTTTGTGTTGTGGTTTCAGGACTGCCTCTCTTTAACGCGCTCCGCTCAGACAAACCTGCGGCTGCTCGTGCTTTCTACCCCGTTTCCTATTTGTTCAGTTCGTCTTTTTCTCTTTTTTTCTTCTTGGTAAAGAACCGAAATGAACTGGTGAGTAATGGAATCTACGTTGAAAAAATTAACTTCCTTTTTCCTGAATAAAACAAAAAAAACATGCAGGAATTCATCCAGGGAATTTGATTATTCAACAGGTTGCTGGTCTTAATCTCCCAAAAAATGTAACAGACACTTCCTGAGCAAGTTTAAATTTCAGTAAATTAAATAAATATTATATACATAAATAAATATTCCATGTAAATGGATAAATAAATTCCAATTCCAGAGGGCCACAGCGTCTGCAGGTTTAACTCCAGTCCTGGAGGGGCTGCAGTGTCTGCAGGTTTAACTCCAGCCCTGGAGGGGCTGCAGTGTCTGCAGGTTCAACTCCAGTCCTGGAGGGCCGCAGTGTCTGCAGGTTCAACTCCAGTCCTGGAGAGAGGTGCAGTGTCAGCAGATATTTGTAGTTTTCCTTCTTTCTACCTTCACTCAGAAAGTGATTCAGGGATTCAAAACAATTTGTTCACAAGGTATTGAAAGACACTTCCACATGTATAAATACACTGCAGCATTACCGCAAACTCTATTTCTGAGTGCGGTGACCCCCTGGGACTGAAGTTTGAGATTCCCACCCCCCCTTGCCCCCCCCCCCCCCTCGGAGCAGAGCCCTGAGTGATCAGTGTTCCTGGCCCAGCAGATCAGCTCCAGAGTCCAGCCCTGCTTATGTAACACCCTCTCCTGGGACATGTGACAGAGCTTTCTGCATGGGTGACCTACATACCCCCCCCCCCTCCACCTCCCCCAACCCCATCCGCTGCTTCTCTGTCCCTACATACCAGGGGAATGACTGTACTTCTCTTTACATGCCTGTCGCCACCACCACCCCCCACCCGCCAAAAACCCAAACTCCTACCATCACCCCCAAACCCATCCGCACCCAAACCTCCACCATCACCCCCAAATCCATCGGCACCCAAACCTCCTCCATCACAGATCCCACCCACCATCAGCACTGGACCCTGCCCAGAGTCACTTGTCCCTGGGCCAATGTCTTTTTTGGTTTTTTTTTTTGTTGCCATTTTTAAAACCACAAACATCAAAGTTCTTAATGAAACAAGTCCTACTAACGCAGCACTGCTAATGCGGCACCGCTAACCAGCATCGCTAATGCAGCACCGCTAATGCAGCACCGCTAACCAGCATCGCTAATGCAGCGTCACTAACCAGCATCGCTAACCAGCATCGCTAATGCAGCATCTCTAACCAGCACCGCTAACCAGAATCGCTAATGCAGCATCGCTAACCAGCACCGCTAACCAGCATCGCTAATGCAGCATCTCTAACCAGCACCGCTAACCAGAATCGCTAATGCAGCATCGCTAACCAGCACCGCTAACCAGCATCGCTAATGCAGCATCGATAACCAGTACCGCTAACCAGCATCGCTAATGCAGCATCGCTAACCAGCACTGCTAACCAACAGCGCTAACCACCACTAGCATAGCACCGCTAACTAATACCGCTAACAAAGTACCACTAAGGCAGCAGCGCTAACACATTACTGCTAGCACAGCAGTGCTAACGCAGCAGCACCTGTGAGTTCAGCTCAGTGGGGTCCTCTGGAGGCAGGAGAGTGAACTGCAATCCAGCACACAGGCAGGGAGAGTGACTCAGCTCTCTGTCAGAGCGGCGTGTCCAGAGCGGATCAAGCTCCTGCGTACAGAGGGGCCTGGAATGTTCTACAGCCTCTGAAACCAGAACGCAAAGCCAGGAGGATTCTGGGGGAGGGAGGGGAGGGAGGGGGACAAACTCCTTTACAGAGGATTCTAGAAGAGTCTTCACATAAAACAGGCCTTGTGACTTTAGCCGCTGTTAGCTTGTCGGAGTTAGCTCTGGTTTCACTTCCTGACAGCGCTGTTCTTGGTTTGTTGCTCGACGTTTCCAGATAAATCACAGGCTTGCCTGTTTTCGGTGAGGCCTGCGTCTGAGCTGTGAGATCTCCCTGGCGGCCGTTCCTGCGCCCCTTTCTGTCAATCCGTCCGCTGCTTCTCCTCTCAGCTCTGTGTCACTCAGGCCCACAGACCTGCGGCCTTGCTCCAGCCCACCGCTCCTCACACCCGCCCGTGAGCGTATCTCTCTCTGACGGCCTTGCAAGTCCCTCCGGATAAGAGCGTCTGCCAGAGAAATGGATTTTTTACAATAATGATAAACAAAAGTTTTTCTTTTCCGCAGCACATCGGCTCTCGGGGGGATCGGATCTCTCCGGAAACTCCGGGGCAGCGTGCTGACATTCCAGGCATTTTTTTATTATTGTTCACCAAACCCAAACTGTCTCGCCATTCCCGCTACAGCCCCGCTACAGCCCGCTACAGCCCCGCTACAGCCCCGCTACAGCCCCGCTACAGCCCCGCTACAGCCCCGCTACAGCCCTGCTACAGCCCCGCTGTGTCCCGCTACAGCCCCACTACAGCCCCGCTGTGTCCCGCTACAGCCCCACTACAGCCCCGCTGTGTCCCGCTACAGCCCCACTACAGCCCGCTACAGCCCGCTACAGCCCCGCTACAGCCCCGCTACAGCCCCGCTGTGTCCCGCGGCCTGAGTCACGCGCGTCTGGGGGCCTCGCCAGCGTCATGTGACCCGGGCGACGCGCGAAGCTTCCGCCACATTCCGGGGTTCTTCCCGTTCATATATAATCTGTCTATGAATTCATATTATTTTAAATCTTTCTATGAATTAGCTCTTCTAAGGACGTTCTGATCTCACACTCTGCAGCAGTTAGGTGTGCCACACACACGCAGACAAACACACGTGCGCACACGTACACTTGTATACACACACACTCTCAGTGGAAAAGTACAGCTCTTATCTCCTGGCCTTAGAAATGTTGTGTCTCATTACAGCCCCCCCCCCCCCCAGCTTTCTCTGCAGACATGTGTGTGCGTGTGTGTGCGTGTGTGCGTGTGTGCGTGTGTGCATGTGTGTGTGTGCGTGTGTGTGTGTGTGTGTGCGTGTGTGTGTGTGTGTGTGCGTGTGTGTGAGTGTGTGTGTGTGCGTGTGTGTGTGCGTGTGTGTGAGTGTGTGTGCGTGTGAGTGTGTGTGTGTGTGCGTGCTTCAGAGCTGTGTTTTAGGCAGTACTGTCTGGTGTAAGGTGATTAGGGTGCTGGGCAGGGTATTCTAACAGGGAGAGGCATAATTACCCATGCTGCACTGCTCCTGTGACGTTTCCCACGGGCGAAATGCACCCCCTGTCCGCTCTTATCTTATCTCAGCCCTCACCGGTGCGACGGCTGCCATCGGCCCGGTCGACCCAAACGTGCCGGGCTTCGCAGCCCGTCAGGCGATCTGCTCCGGCATCGCCTCGCAACCGTGGAAACACTCCGTGCGTCACCATGACTGCGAAGAGCACCGACAGGCTTCTGGAATTTTCCAAGGCTTCAAACAATCTCAGGCTCTTTTTTCTCAGCATATGTACACATTGCCATTGAAAGAATGAATGAATGAATCACTGCATTTATATAGCACTTTTACTTTTCACTAACTGTTCCACTAAGTGTTCCACTCTTACACTGTTACACTGTTCCACTGCTCCACTGTTACACTGGTACACTGCTCCACTATTAGACTGTTACACTGCTCCACTCTTACACTGGTACACTGCTCCACTGTTACACTGTTACACTGTTCCACTCTTACACTCTTACACTGCTCCACTCTTACACTCTTACACTGCTCCACTCTTACACTCTTACACTGCTCCACTCTTACACTCTTACACTGCTCCACTCTTACACTGTTACAGTGTTCCACTCTTACACTGCTCCACTGTTACATTGTTACACTGTTCCACTCTTACACTGCTCCACTCTTACATTGTTACAGTGTTCCACTCTTACACTGCTCCACTGTTACATTGTTACACTGTTCCACTCTTACACTGTTAGACTGTTACAGTGTTCACCGTTAACACTCCATTGTCACACCGAGCGCACTGCCGCCTAGAGGTCGTTTTCCCGCCGAAAGTCCTCCTCACAGTTCGTGCGCTAATGTGAACATTCCGGAATCCTCCCCGGCCCCCCGGCCCCCAGCTCCCGGCCCCCTCCGACCTTTCGGCAGCGAGGGGCCTGGGTCGGAATCTCGCCGCTTCCCGCTGAACCCGTCTGTGTGTGGGGGGGTGCGGGGGGAGTCAGCCCATCTCTCTGTGTTGTCTGAGCTACGGCTGGGGGAAGGTTCCGGAGTCACTCGAACTGAATACAAGTCTGACCGAGGCCCAGGTCCACAGTCGACTCCAAACAGCACCGATCTGCTACGGCCAGTTTATTAATATTTTTTATCATTTCCACATAGCTTTTATATGACGGAAAACTGGGAGGAAATCCACTGCACTCAAACAGCAGTGGCGAGGAGCGTGTCAGCTGGTGCTGTCCGCGCGATTCTGCTTCTCGTCAAACTTTATGTATTTTAAATGGTCTTCGTCCAGCCCGTCCAGCTCATGAACTCACAGACTGTCTGTCTGCAGGAGCCGCTACGCGTGTTTATGAGGAACTGCGTACTGAGGGAAAGAATAAAGACCCACCGTGCAGCTCGAAGCAGAATTAGAAAGCAGCTAAATTTAAAAGGTTTGGCCCAGTTGGCTTTTCCTTCATTTCTGGGGAATTGGCCTTTCTCTTAGTTCTATCGTGTTTTAGATGTATTTTGTGTTTTGTTTTTACGGAAGCATAAATATTAATGTTGGCCCAACCCTACCCTGCCATGCCCTGCCCCGCCAGGGGAAGGCACTGGAGGCTGGGCGGGTCCTGGAACGGGTCAAAATTGGGGTGGTGGGGGGGGGGCTGAAGAGACCAGCCCTTATTAGCTGTGCCCGTGGGCCCCACAGTGTGACTCATGTGTAGCGGGGTCATAGCAGCCACAGCACATGCTGTTACCCACCAGCTATCCACAGGCTCCATATACACAACACACACACACACACACACTCATGCACACATACCCACCTGACCGTCTGCATGCCCACAAACACACGCACCTGTGAGTCTGTGCACACACAAATACACACATCTGTCCATCTGCACATGCACACACACACACACACACACACCTGCCTGTCCATGCACACTCTCTCACACACACACACACACACACACACACACTGCACTGGCACCAGGGACAGACACTGGCATAATTCCCCTTGACAGCATTAAACTCAGGAGTAAAAATATCCCCTGGCTGCACAGTACTTCCCCCTAAGAACACACTGACCTTTAGCCTTATTTCTGCACCAAATCCCAGGAGGAACTAGATGAACTCTGTATACTGAAGTACATATATAAATATTTAAAGTACATCCTCCACCACGGAACCGCGCGCGTCACATGATCATTATCGCAGCAATGAGTCAGCGCGCACTCAAAGCCGTTGTTCAACCGTTTGCTTGTTTAGCGCTGGTGCGTGCGTAAGCTTGGCGTGTTGCCGTCGATGTTTCGCATGACGCCGCGGTCCTTCGAATCAAATCCCCATAAAATCCTATCAAGACGCGCATGAGTGCTGATGTCAAAATGAGATATCTCCACTCAACCCACGCCCCGCCCCCTCCCGGCAACGTGCGCCACCCATTCATGCTTCCGGTCGGACGATGAATGGGTCACCGTGAACTTCTGAATCTTAAAGGTCACTCATTTCTTATTCACGGGAGCGCGTCGTATATTTAGAAAGCCGCAACATTCCCATCGCCTCTGTAGTCTGTCCATTAACCACCCGTATATCCAGTTCCAGAATAAACCCACACATCCTTCCTTTAGGTTGATGCCTTTTCTGGCCTTTTTTGCGAGTCGGCTTGTCCACATTATAACCTTTCGAGAAGGGTGCTAATTTTGTCCGCCGCGCGCCACGTACCATCTTCATAATTGGTGACCACCGGTGCTAAATATAACAACCAGTTTCCGAGCCAAAACTGGGCCTGACCGCGTCAGCGTGTCTTGTCAGTGCTGTCCGGCACGAGGCGAAACCCCGGAATGCTGATATTCCAATGGCAATCAATAATAACAATTATTAACAACTCTTATATGCCTATTCTTCATCGACGCTCTGAATCAGGGAAACCAGCTAATCAGAATGTGGTCATAGGTAAACTGGGCGAAAGGTTGATCCACGGCACCTTTTACACTTTCTGTCTGTGGGAATTAATATGCTAAAACAGCAGCTAACATTAATTATCAATAATAGTTTTGATACAGAAGCTGCAATTAGCCTTATTGTGATACACACTGGCATGTAAATGACAACAATTCCTGGATGTAAACGGGCAATGAACGCATTTCGTATGATATATGTGTTTGCCATGATTTATTAAAACCCTGGCCTTTTTAGTTTCAGACCCCTTCAGACTTCAAACACTAGACTACACTAGCGTCAAACCTTGATCAGTTTTATGACCGTTAAATCTCTACCCAAATCTGTCGCTGAATACAAAAAAAGGAAGAGGCAAACAGAAATCTCAGCGTCAACCTAAATTCGGAACATTCTATGGACCTACATTTCGAAGATAATCATGAACAGATAATCCAGCTTGTTGCAATATCTGTTTGTGACCGCTAGAGGGCAGGCGCTTTCCACGACCAGCCGTGGCGTGTTCCTGTTGCCTGATTTTCAGTAGCGATGTGTGCCTGTGGTTCTCTTTACCGTTTCATGTGCGATGGGCCGCAGTCCTGCGCCGCCAACGCGTATTCAGACATTATTAATGTACACTATCTTACGGCGTCTGATGAGGAAGAGGAGCAGGGCAAGGCCAATGAAACGGAGACTGGTGCTGATAATTCTGATTGTGATGCAGTAGAAAATTATTCTTAAATTTAATTTGCATATTGTCCTCCTTCTTTTTGGAGTTGGCAAGCTATGGAAAGCCACAAGTGGGCAAATGAGTATGTGTGTGTGTGAGTGTGTCTGTGCGTGTGTGTGTGAGTGTGTCTGTGTCTGTGCGTGTGTGTGTGAGTGTGAGTGTGTGTGTGTGACCTTGATGTCTCCCCATTGTGGCTGCAGTTATCTCAGCTTTGTCTAAGAGGCTCCAGCAGCAGTGAGGAGGGTGTGTGTCCATGTGTGTGTGTGTGTGTGTGTGTCCATGTGTGTGTGTGAGTGTGTGCCTGCGTGTGTGTGTGTGTGCATGCATGTGTATGTGTATGTGTGTGTGAGCCTCTTAGTCAAAGAGGCTCCAGCAGCAGTGAAGAGGGTATGTGTGTGAAATATAGTCACTCTCACAATCACCACGGCAATAAACAATATCACACCATCCCATAATCAAGCAAAAACAAGCTCACATTAACTATCCTCTACATAAGGGTGTGATGTCAACTTCACTGCTCAGAAATCGAACCTGCAACCATATGGTGAAAAAGCCTGGGGCTAGAACCAATAACCTTCACCTCACTAGAACATATATCCAGGCTACTGCAGGGTCCTGTCGGGGCTCAAGCTGTCCCGGGGCATTGTTTAATTTTGTCTGGACAGGTGGGGGACGGGGGGGACGGTTTCCTCTCAGTCTTGTATCTTTGTTATGAGGTTCCGGAAGAGGCGTTTCCGTGACGACTGTCCTCAGAGTCAGGGTCAGTGCCTGCTGTGTAGACGGGACGGTATGTGGGCGTGTCCGTGACAGAGGGCAGAACGCGAGAGAGAGCGTGTGATTGGTGCGGAACAGGAGAGAGAGCATGTGATTGGTTGAGGAGGGCATACCCTTCCCTTGTCCAGTCTGAACCCTGAGGAAACATAAAAAGGATTTTTTCTTAATTCTCTTTTTTGGTGGTTTTCTTTTCTTGCTTGCCCTTCTGGAGTTATTGTCGCTTGGTTCATCTTTTACCCTTGAGTTAATGATGTTTTTGTTTCTATTTTTATGATATTTCTCTGCATAGGGATCATTACGGTGTTTCCTTGCTTCACTTTTGCACACCTTATGCTCTGTACAGCACTTATACATATATACCAAACAATAAAAGTTATATTCATAAAGATGTATTGATGATAATGGTGATTTTCTTGTTTTTTTTATTGGTAATAATAATAATTGTTATTCTTATTATTATTAATGGTAGTAGTGGTTGTAGTAGTAATAGTGTTATAGTCAAAATAAACCTCAGTTAATACCAATTACATTTGCCAAAAGGAACACTAATTCATAGGGCTGATCAATATTTTCAGTATAGCTGTTGATTTAACCGTAATGCTGGCGGCTAATTGTGCGGGGAAGCCATGTCCACTGCTGGTGGAGCGAGGCTAGCACCATTAGCTCTAATTGCAGTCCCTTAGCTCATGTTATTGCGCACCCCGCACCCCCAGCAGGGGCCTGGTAAACGATGGCCGCATTATTCAAGGTGCGGAGGAAAGCAGCCCGACTCCCCCCCCCCCCCCCCCGAGCGTATTGTGTATGCACCAAATAAAAGTAATTAAATGTAACCGTCCAAATTGGGTTTAATGAGGACGATTCCTTACGTAAAAAACACCTCAGGGCAGTGTCCGGCACCTTCGATTCAGCTTGAGCCGGATGCATCACGTCGGCCAGTAGCTGCATTTGGTCTTTTTGGGAGCTCTCGGTAATTGCAGCCTGTATATAAATGCTTAATGACGCGTCGTTAGCTGCGCCCTGAATTATTAACACAGGCGTTTTTGATGTGTGGCTCCGAACGCAGCTGTGGGTTGAAAACACGCGGAGGAAACCTTGCGCGTGATTTTATAAACCTGGCAACCCTTTCCTTCCACCTAATCGCTCATTAACGTTTGATTAATTAATACTGGATGAAATCAACAGTGTTTGTTATTTATAGGACAGCCATTTAGTCCATTTTTGTGAAATACAAAAACCGTTCTTAGCTGAACATTCTAATGCTGATGTCACAGTCGCTGCTGGTGACTGAAAGCAACAGAGTTCTAGAACACTGACCGACTTCGAATGATTTTGAATAAGCATTCCAAAAAAAAAAAAAAATAGACACTTCAAAGGGTTAAAGCTCAACCTTCTCTGGAGAGATTTCGGAGAGCCAGAGTGTAATGTGGGGTCTCCTGGCATGTGTGTGTGACTGTCCTGGACGTAAAGGGTTTGACATCCGAGTGACAGATTTTACACAAGAAGGACAGCGATCCATTTTTTCACATACATTTTTGCATGGCTGAAGGAAGTGAACACAGAAGGAATGCAGTATACAACACTATAATTTCAGTAATTCATTTTAGAAGAACAAAATGATATCAGCATATATGTGTGTGTGTGTGTGTGTGTATACATACACCCTTGCATTTGTGTTACAGTAAGGAGGAGGGAAGCATTGTACAAAGCTGAATGTAGGTAGATTTCCCCCTGGAGTCTCTCTGGTAGATAAAGTTTGATTGTGTTTGATTGGCTGAGTCATTCGGTCTTCGTTTGGCAGGCGAACCAGATCCAATTAGACGTCACGCTCAGACACTGCTGCTGAACGGGGTGGGGTGGGGGGTGGGGGGGGGGCCCTGCTGCTGAATCCCAGAGAGGCAGTCCTGTGTGGCGATATTTCTTTTTGGTTGGTTTTAAAAAGGCGGAGCTCGGAGCTCACCTGCGCTGCAGGTGTGGGAGCTGCTGACGCGGGCTGTTCTGAGGGAGGGGTTATATCTGAACACACGCACAGTCTTAGGGGTCCAGCTGGGCTCACTGATTGGCTCTGTAGGCCAGAGCAGTGGGACATGATTAGGAAACACCTCCCCTAATCACACGGGACACCTAGGGGAGGTGTCCCATCCCTGGCATTGCTGAGGGGCAGTGGGAAGTGATTAGGAGAGGTGTGCCGTGGGATTAGGGGAGATGTCCCGTCCCAGGCATTGCTGAGGGGCAGTGGGACGAGATTAGGGGAGGTGTCCCGTGGGATTAGGGGAGGTGTCCCGTCCCTGGCATTGGTGAGGGGCAGTGGGACGTGATTAGGAGAAGTGTCCCGTGTGATTAGGGGAGGTGTCCTGTGGAATCAGGGCTCTGTCCCGCCCCGGGCATTGCTGAGGGGGCGCAGAGCTATTTTTGGCAGCATCCTGCAGGGGAAGCGGCTGCATGTGATTAACTCTGTGAGTGAGTCATTACCCCAGCCTCAGCTGCTCCTGCTGCAGACGCACAGTTACTGCATATAATGTATATATATATATTATATACTCTCTCTCTCTCAAACACACACACGCTACTGCATATACTGTATACATATATATTATATACTCTCTCTCTCTCAAACACACACACGCTACTGCATATACTGTATATATATATATATATATTATATACTCTCTCTCTCTCAAACACACACACGCTACTGCATATACTGTATATATATATAATATACACTCTCTCTCTCAAACACACACGCTACTGCATATGTACGCTCACTGCTACACATACTACTGCATCTATACACACTGCTACACACTCACACACACACATACACTCTCTCTCTCACTCACATACACACTCCCCCCGCACACACTCCTGCATATATACACACAAACCACACTACACGCACACACACATTCATATATGCATATATACATATATACATGGACTTCAGGATTGTTCTGCGTGAGAGATAAAGAATTCACCAGCTCAAATCAGGTCCAACTTATTTTTTATTTCATTAATAATGACATAACGACTGTAGACAGATTCAGAAATGTGAAAACGAAAATAGATTCTTTAAATAAAACCGCCGTACACAGTCCACAGATTCCACTGTCACGTTAGAAACCCCGTGATTTCTCATTTGTCAACTGGTGAGCCATCTGAACACAACATCCATCCATCCATGGAAAAAATTTTTTTTAAGTTTTGTTCTCACGGATTTTACCTGGATTATGTGTGATCTCAGCACCTGATCTCCCCTGATGCCGGAGATTTTGGGACTGGGACGGGGATGAGCCAGTGCGGTCTGTGGCCAGGGGTGCACATGGGGCACCCCTCCATTTTGGGATTTTATTTTGGCTTCTGGTCTTGATTATTTAATTAGCCCGAAATAATTTATCAGTTCTGGCATTTTTCATGAATAATCATAACCTCCATCTGCAGCTAGCCCATGTATCCCTGCTGAGAACGTTTAACTGTGGGTCACTACAGGGTTGAACCAGCGCTGGTGCATATAGCTGTCTAGAAAATTAAACCAGAATAAAAAGAAAGAAATAAAAACCCAAAAATATCTAATGTGATGAGTGTGCTCAAGGACCACACCTTACTGAAGCCAAATCTGCAGTAGAGTCACCTGTTCACCTGCAGTTAGCCTGCACACCCCGGAGCAGGTCACCTGTTCACCTGCAGTTAGCCTGCACAACCTGGAGCAGGTCACCTGTTCACCTGCAGTTAGCCTGCACAACCCGGTGCAGGTCACCTGTTCACCTGCAGTTAGCCTGCACAGCCTGGAGCAGGTCACCTGTTCACCTGCAGTTAGCCTGCACAGCCTGGAGCAGGTCACCTGTTCACCTGCAGTTAGCCTGCACAGCCTGGAGCAGGTCACCTGTTCACCTGCAGTTAGCCTGCACAGTCCGGAGCAGGTCACCTGTTCACCTGCAGTTCGCCTGCACACCCCGGAGCAGGTCACCTGTTCACCTGCAGTTAGCCTGCACAACCCGGAGCAGGTCACCTGTTCACCTGCAGTTAGCCTGCACAGGCTGGCTCAGACCCTCTTAGAGCTGCAGCAGGGTGACCTGGCCACCTGGTGAGTGGATGACCTGATCAGCGGGTCACCTGGTGAGTGGATGACCTGATCGGCAGGTCACCTGGTGAGTAGATCACCTGATCAGTGGGTCACATGGTGAGTGGATCATCTGATCAGCGGGTCACCGGGTGAGTGTATCACCTGATCAGTGGGTCACCGGGTGAGTGGATCACCTGATCAGTGAGTCACCTGGTGAGTGGATCACCTGATCAGCGGGTCACCGGGTGAGTGGATCACCTGATCAGCGGGTCACCGGGTGAGTGGATCACCTGATCAGCGGGTCACCGGGTGAGTGGATCACCTGATCACTGGGTCGCCTGGTGAGTGGATCACCTGATCAGCGGGTCACCGGGTGAGTGGATCACCTGATCGGTGGGTCACCGGGTCTCTCTAGCGGGTGTAGGACCGCTGCCAGCTGTAGATGGAGTGGATGGAGTGGGAACAGGCGGGCAGCCGCTTGCAGGCGCTGATGCTGCAGTGGCGGAACCCCCTGCTGTTGCCCACGGCGACGGGGCCGGCGCCAGCTCCGCCCCTCAGGCCCCGGCGGTGGGAGGCGGCCTGGGCCCGCTCCTCGGCCGCGAAGAAATCCGTGACGCCGCGGAAGAACTCCAGCAGGGCGCGGTGGCTCCAGGGCGCCGTGCCCATGACCCCGCCCCCGGCCCCGCCCCCGGGCTGGGCGAAGCCGCAGTGCCCGCCCTGCTCCGTCAGCAGGAGGAAGAGGTGGGGGTTGCTGTGGAAAAGGTCGAAGGGGAGCGTGGTGCTGGGATCGCCCCGCACCGGGTCGTCCCGGCTGCACACGCACAGAACCGGCACCGCCACCTCGTCCACGTCCCTCAGCGGCTCGTTGCTCTCCCAGTACTCCTCCCAGCTGACCCCGCCCTCCGCCCCGCCCCCCTCCCTGCCCGACGCCCCCCTGGGCTCGGGCTCCGGCTGGCAGAACAGCGCCTCTTCCAGGCTCTTCAGAGAACTGCAGGAGAACACAGCGTCCGTGCGAATGGTCTCCCCCAGAGCAGTCTTGTACCTGTGGTGGGTAGAAAACACACCTGGATCAACACGTGGATAATTTACCTTAATAAAGCCAGGTAGGTCCACTGAGAACTGCGTTCTCCTTTGCAGTTTACACCTTTATGGCCAGGGACTCAAAACGAGTAACAAAAATAATAAATGATCTGTGTTAAATCTTTACTTATGTAATAAATGTAATCTATGACTTTATATTGGCTGAATATGAACCAGATGTATTGTATAAGAGGCTAACCCACGCTGTTGTTGGTTTTAAGCGGAACATTTAACTGTGTAGGAAACGCGAGGAATTGCGCGGATTGTAGCGGGGATGAGGGTCATCAGTGAACACGTGTGCATTCGCCTCACAAAATATGACGTCACGCCTCTAGAGCTTCACTATAAATCACTTTGCGCTTCTGATCGGTAAGTTAATTCTATCACTTTTTTGCGGGGAAAGCGGCTTTGAAAACCCTTAGCAGACCTAACGTTACCACCGTTATAAACACACTACTTACCCGCAGAACCTGTGGTGTGTTGCACTACGTTTGAACAGAGATTGTCGAACTGTTCGGGTAAACATTTTGTTTGTCAGTTACGTTTGTAATTCGTAGGAATGAAATGCAGCTTGTTTGCTTAATTGCACACAGACACACACACACACTAAGCTGCTTAGCCAGAAGGCTACCTGGCGAGGAGAAAGCAGTAAGTTAGCTATAGGATACAATAGCTATCTAGTTAGTTAACTAGGCCTACATAGTCTGAGCAAGCTAATGTTGGCTATTGGACTGGCCTTACGATAGGACTTATTCATAGCGACCTAGAGATTCTTCTTTTTAAATTGTGTGTAAATCAACTTTGGCCTACTGCTTTTACAACAATGTATGAATAAGATGAAATTAAATAAATAAATAGATACCTTGTTATTATATGCATAGGAAATGTATTATTCTATCGCGTAGGTATATAGACACAAAGAACGTCTGTGCGGAGCCGAGAGTGTCAAAAACATTCAACAGAAGCACTGCGGTTGCGTGGAGAACGTGTTTCTGTTCCTTACTTTTTAATTTTAGGCTGCGGTAGGGTTTACCCTGCATGTGCAGGTGACTGCGCGTTTTGTATACACCCTATTCAGGCTTTGCCAGGCTAAACGAAGCACAGCGCGTTTAATCAGAACTTTAATTCAGCAGGCTACGCATCTGCCCCCTGCATACTCAGCTACTTCGGTCGCACGCTTCGTTCGTAAATTAGCTTGTGTTAGCAAACCTTCATTTGGGGAACGGGGAGGGAGGGGGCATTAAAGTTTACAGAGTTGACCGCGGCTCTGTATGAACACACAAACACAGAAAACATCGACTTCTCCACAGCGACGGGCCGCGGGAGACTTTCGCTTCACTAATCGACCGTCTCCCCGGCTGTCAGGTGGGGCCGCTGGTTGTCATGGATACACCATTCTGACAGCTCTAACACAGCGGGGGAATCGGAGGTGTTAAAACGAGTGGACTTCCCGCCGTGGGCTTTTACGTAAACATGATTCATCCGATTCAGAATGGACAGATCACACAGCATTCTCCAGAAACACCCCCCCCCTTCCTCCACCACTGTAACTCTCCTCCCCCCCCCTTTCTCATCTCCCCATCTCTCTGTCTCTACCTCCATTCAATGTGCTGTATTGGCACAGATTTCTCTCTCTGCCTCCCCTTCTCCCTCTCTCTCTCTCGCTTTCCTTTGCCAAAGTATTTGCAAACAAGCTCTATAAATTAAGAGCAATGAAAGGAAATTAAATTACAGATTGACATTCTCTCTCCCTACTTTTACCTCTCTTTCCTCTCCTCCCTCCCTCCCTCCCTCCCTCCTCTCTTGCAGTCTTTTCATTTATTTTTCCATTTTGCCTCTTCATTGCTCCCCCATCTCCTCTTCCTTTTTCCTCCATCTCTCCTTACATCACTCCCTTGGCTCTTCCACTCCCTCTCTTTCTCTCTCTCTCTCAACCTCTCCCTCTCTCTGTCCTGCTCTCCTCCCTTCGCTCACTCTCTTCCTCCTCAATTTTGATTTTGCTGTGTGCTTTCCATTATTTCCATGACAAAAAGCGATGTTTGTTTTTCCAGAGCATTTACACACACCCTACATGCTAAAAGGACTAATTTTAAGAGTGAAAATGTTTAGTGTTAAATCAACTCTTACAGAGTACATAATGGTCCCTGGTGGATTTGTATTGGAGTTGAATTAACACATTTTACTGCGTATATATTTCATTATAAACATTAGAGTGCATATTTTACAGAGCACATACGGTCCCTGTATGTGAATCAACAGTGAATGATCTACTGTGTATATTCCAAGTTAAACTACGCGGTCGTTCCCTGCACTTGGAACTGTGCTTCCCTCCAGGGTTTTCGACACACCTGTTCCTGGTTTTGGTTATACACTTTTTTTGTACGTCGCTCTGGATAAGAGCGTCTGCCAAATGCCTGTAATGCAATAATGTATATATTTCATTATAAACATTAATTTACCTGCAGTACTAATCACACATTCTTAGGCACGCGTGCTCATAAGAGGCATGTAGTTAAAATAATAAACGGGTAATTAAATCCCCCACCTCCCCACCCCAAGCAGTACCTGCTGAGGCAGATCTTCTGGTAGAGCAGCAGGGCCCAGCCGTAGGGCCAGCAGGGGGTGCTCTCGTACCAGGCCTGGCAGCGCAGGACGGGGGAGAGGCAGGCGGCGGCGGTCAGGTAGCTGGAGGAGCCGCACTCGCCCAGGTAGGACAGGAGCAGCCCCGCCCCGGTGCTCTCGCTGGCGGCGTAGAGGCGCGCCCCGGGCCGGCGGTACCGCAGGTAGCGCACGGCCTCCCGCAGGTCCGCCGGGTCGCCGAAGCGCTGCAGCCGGGGCGTGGCCAGCGCCGCCCCGTTCTGGCCCCGCCGGTTAAACACCACCGGGGCGTAGCCGTGGCTCAGGCCCAGGTCGCACAGCTGGAGACAGGAAACAGGAAGAGAGAGAGGCGTGACATCACTTCCTGTGCGCTTCCTCGGAGTCTTTGGGTGAAGAAGCCACGATGGCCTGACGTCGCTCTCGCATCACACGCTAACGGGTCTCTCGTGGACCTGATAGAATTTGAAATGGGGGGGCAATTCAAACGTCGCGTCTTCAATCTGATTGGTTCTCGTGCCGTGTTCGCCAGCTATCCCAACATGCCTTGCGGACACATCGCCTCTCGTTGAAAGTGAATGGAGGCGATGTGACAGACGCCCTGAAAACTGGCTTCTCGTCGGAGGACGTGTGGCTTCACCCTTACGGCCACTGCAAGGGCACCCCCCCCCCCCATCTCAGCTGAGCTGGGGGGGGGGGCACATTACTGCTGGTTGAGATTATTTTGCCCCATTAAGTCTAAACAGGTTTCACATCACAAGATGAAAGGATGACAGGTGCTATTCTAATGCAATCCATATTACCATGATGATGATGAGGGTGATGATGATGATGATGATTATTATTATTTATTACAACAGTGCTCAGAATGCAAGCTGTCTGCAGGAACATCTGGCTGAGTTGATCTGGCTCTGGTCTGTGTCTGTGCACTGCTTTCTCATGACTAATCGTGGTCCCTCAGAGAGGTTCCCTGTTAGCTAACAGGTCCTTTGATTTGTGTCAGAATGCCGTTCCCTCACTGCTCGTCCAGTTAACAGTCTAGTTGACTGATTAGTTTTAGTGTAGTTTAACAGGTTTTGTGTTAAATGCCATAAAAAGGGAACAATTTAGCCAGACATTTAACATGCCACTCTGGAGCCGCTAGCCTTGCACACGCACAGCTCCATATCTCACACTGACTGTTCTCAAACCCGACGCACCCTGTACAGTCCGGACCCTGATAAGCACTGGCACCCTCCTGACTGCTGACGTAGGGTGGGGGTGGGGGTGGGGGTGGGGGGGGGAGCGGAGCGCAAGGGTGAATGAACTCAGGTTAGATAGTGACTGTAATTTACATTTTCCACTTTTTTCCCATTTTGTTCTGTGAACGGAAAAACTGAAGACTCGCGTGTGCCTCGTGGCAAACGTCATTGATCAGTTCAAACGATCCAGCCTAATGGCAGTCGATTACACAGACCTCTCCAGTACTGTATGTTGTAACCCAGACGACCAGCTAAAAGCACATCTTTATAAAAGGCAGGAGTAATTGAGGAGGAAAAAAAACCCCGGCAGTACATCTAATCGTCCTGCATGCACTTTTCTTTGTGTCGCTCTCTCTCTCTATTTTTGGAAAGCTTTTATGCCGTAGAAGAACGGTTGTGCTGATTATCATTAAGTTCGCGCGCCTTGTGGAGACGCTAACCAGGGACCTTTGCTTACCGGGCGGCTTTAATTATGCGGAGGCTTTAGTTACTGACACGGTTTTTTTTTTTTTTATGCAACAGAAGCTTCACTGTGCAGATTAACTGCGCTGTTGCGCGGCGGGTCCGGTAAAAACACGCGTTTGTCCTTCCGTGTGTTCAGGCGCACGGCGCGGAGTTTATTCTTTGTGTTATTTTACGGGCCTTTACGATCAAGACGTAATAAAAAAAAAAAAAACGCTCAGACGCCAGAGAGCAGTAAAAGAGAGCCACACACTGTCCATTCTTAAAAGCTGAGACGATCGTTATGGTGTGAGAGAATTACTGTCACGAGTACGTCATAGCCGCGGGTCTCACGAGCTGAAATACCCTCTTCAGACCGAGCATCCGTAATGTAATGTAATGTCACGAGCGTCCACACGCTCTGACCGGGGCTGCTAGGTGGACCTGGGAAAAACTTAACATTACATTACAGACTTTTAGGACAGATCTTATCCAGAGTGACTTAACACAACTTTTTACATAGCATTTACATTGCAGCCATTTATACAGCTGGATATATACTGAAGCAATGCAGGTCCTACCGGGGAATCGAACCGGTGACCTTTAGGTTACAAGACCAGTCCCTTGCCCATTAAACCACACTGCCGCCCAATATTATCACATTATTCCCAGGCCTGGGACAGTAATATTAACCACATGTTCACAGACCATAGCCCCCCCTCCCCGCTCCTCCTTCAGGGCCTGGGACAGTGTGCCAAGTCCCAATCACCCCTCCACCCCCACCCTAAGAAAGCACACCTAATTCAGCAGCCAGAGCAGGGCTGCCCAACCCTGCTCCTGGAGATCTCATTAGCACAGTGAGGTGTGTGCCACATTAGGGTTGGGATGGAAGCCAGCAGCACAGCAGATCTCCAGGAGCAGGGCTGGGAGCGGCTGGTGGGGAGGAAACGGATCCGGAGGCTGTGCATTATTTAACGGCGGGACCCTGGGCGCTCGTGGCCGCTCCTCGCCGCTCCGCCCCGGTTGTCACGGCGGCCGGCGTCGCCATAGTTACCTTCAGGACGTTCCAGGTGATTTTGCCGAAGGAGTTGGGGATGACCAGCAGCACGGGGCTGGCCGAGTCGCTGGCCGTCCTCCGGCGCTTGTGCCCCTCGCCGCCCGCCACGGCCCAGTCCAGCGCCACCAGGCCGCCGTCGGCCACCTGCAGGTGGTCGCGCGCGAAGCGCACGGCGCCCTCCGCTGGCCAGCAGGCGGCGGCGACGGTCTGCAGGAAGGCGCTGGCCCGCCAGCTCCAGCGCGGGGCCGCCACGAAGCTGCGGAACGCCGCGCAGTGCCTCTGCAGGTAGCGGGCCAGCGCCGACGGCTTGCACACCAGCGCCGCGCCCTCCGCTTCGCCCGTCGCCGTGGGGACGAGGTCGGGGCCGCACCTGTCCCCCCGGCGCCCCCCCGTCCGGCACCCCAAAATCCGCCTCCCCGGCGCTCCGGGCGGCACGGGCAACGGGCCTCCGGAGGCGAAGTACAGGGACGCCGGCCAAAACAAAGCCGCCGCTATCAAGATGCAAACGGCAAAGAACCATTCCAGCATCGCACTGCTGGAGGGCGGGCAGTCAAGCAGACCGTGTGCAGGTACGCACTGGAGCAGGCACTCCGCTTCAAGGACATAAAATGTTTATGGAAAGTTTACCGCAAAGGGCATTTTTCGTAAACAAGGGATGGAATTCCGGACGCGTGACTGCTTTTTCATTCACCGCGCGCCTGTGTTCGCTGCTCTTTCCCAAAACACGTGTTTCGCTCCGTTCTTCAAAGCTGAAATGCAGGGACGTTTCGACCGGGTTCTGTACATTCTTTTCCCATTTTTCCAAAAGCGTGTTTTCGCAGTACTTCAATCTTGCTTGCAGTGTACACATATTTGTTTCGGTGGAAAACTAAACGCGACATTCGGGTGGATAAGTATTCTTCAGCGCGTTCCCAGGTATTAAAAAAAGGCGGGCGACGTGCTGTTCTTCTTCGAGAGCAGCCCCGGTGTTCGCGTGGTCCCGTCTGGCCGGGTAGAGGAGCACACCGCACAATCTTTCTTTAGAGCCACATCTGGATCCACTTTTGGATAACTATAATAATAATAATAATAATAATAAAAAAATGCACATGTATGTTACATTTAGATGGCGTGGCAGTGTGCTAATGCCGACATCTAGGCTGTGCTGAGAATTCGGCGTAGGCTGTAGGGTTGTAGCCTATATGCAATAAGAGTGGTGCGAGAGCTTCTGCCTGTTGGTGGTTTCCGCAGCCGTGGGCGCGTGTGGACTGTGTTATAAATACAAGCGCGAGGACTCGATTGCGTTCTGCGTGTGATGGAGACATTCTGAAACTCCCTCCCCTCAAGAGCTCTAAAAAAAAAAAAAAAGATAAAACACGCGAGGAAGGGGGTAGAAGAAGGGATGTAGAAACGCGCGCGCCGCTGAATTAAAACGTACCACCCCCGCATTGTGAGAGGCGACCTTGCTGTTCACGTCTCAGCGGGCATTTTAAGCTGAAGTGTCGGCGGTAGCTTGTTTTTAGAGATTTCAAAATATCCATGAATGATTTTACTCCATGTGGACTATTTCGGATGCAGAGCGCGTATTGTCTCCCTTTCCTGTGCAAAACCAGTCCGCCTCTGCGGGGTTTAACTACTTTTTTTAAACGGAGTGGAGGGTTTTCGCGTTTAATGCCTGTTAAATGTCCAGGCACCCGGGGAATTCCGCATTCGACGTTTCTAGGATACGAATTATTGAATGTGAACTACGGGCGCAGTAAAGACGAGACAGGCTTAACAGCACGCTAAACTGATTAATAATCAAAGTGCCGCGAGCCCTCAATAGGAGATCAATAAAACTATCAATGTTGTGTGCATGTGTAATTATGGTCCGATATTTGTTGTAATTTGCACATGTATTTAGCGTCAATATCAGTAGTTATCATGTACCTAATGTCTTTGACTGGAATTTGAATCATGCGTCTTCTTTCTGAATTTATTTAGAATTGCAAATTTGCCATGATTTAAATCGGCAAGGATGAGAAATAGAGCAGAAGCAGGACATGTAATCGAAATTAACTGTGGTCCAACTCGCTCTGAGGGAGGTAGACACGGCGCTGGTAGGTTTTTATTTTTTTAAGCCAGTCCCGCGGTGTGATCTGCCACACAGCGGGGAAGAGTTCTTCACCGCGGCAGCCGCACGCGACGTCCGCGCTTGGATGACGTCCTCTCTATTGTTTGTTGGACCTTTTGTTGATGCTTATCAGCCTTCCCTGCCGTTGAACTCTGCCACAGATGCAAAACCGCCAAAAATATCTTTCAGTGCTTTCCAGAAATACCACTCCCCGCCATCACAGTAACAGAAAAACAGGAAGATAAAAAGGAGTCTCCAGTCGGTCAGTTGGATAAATAAAAAAAAAACAAGCTGATTAGTTTATTCTTTGCGCATCTGTGTGCGTAAATATTTGCGCATAATATGAATACCACAACTCGGCATTGCTGATGCAATCCACCTAATGATAAAGAAAACTGATGCCAAGCGTAGGATGGCACGATCACAGCTGTATCCCGAGACGTACAGTATCTGTGACGTACAGTATCTGTGATAAAGAAGAAGAACAGATTTTCCTCATTAATCCCAGTATTGTGTGCGATAGGAGAGGTCCAGCCGCCTTAACTGCGCTATAAGAACACAGCTGCCTTCATTGGTCTCTGTGTATTCAGCACTTGTAATGTGGCACATCATTGTCTTGGTCATGTTTCTACTGTGACTGGAAATGAAAGGCATCTGTGGGCAGTATCAATATGGCGAACAGGTGCATGTAGGCAGTAGTTCAATTACATGTTGGTAAACTGGTAGTTAATTCTGTTTTGCAGCAGTTTTCAGGTAGTTCAGCAACATTCAAATTTGTGTCGTAGTTGTAGTAGATTTCAACAAGAATGTAATATTTAAGTTAATCGTTTACATTAAAAACAACCATTTTTTTATTGTTACATCAGAATGTATGATCAGACAGATGACCTTACACAGTTATGCCTAAAACATTCTCTTAAAGGAAATCCAAAGAAAGGAAAGAGAGAGAAACCCTGGCTGGCTGTTCAGTAGGAGCTGTTCCTCTTGCTGGCCAGACTAATTCTGTCCTCACTGTGGCTCCAGGCCAGATTATTCATCTCTGGCGTTTCAGTCAGAACCAGACTGAGCCATTAGGAAGAAGAGAACCCTTCTCCGTCTGTCTGCATCTCTCTCTCTCTCTCTCACGCTCAGAGACGTCACATGCTTCAGCGTCATTCTGCAGGAGAAGGCGAGCGCTCAGCAGATGTGTGGGTGGTTTGGGCACAGGCACACACACACACACACACACACACACACACACACAAACATACACAGAGCATGCAAACAGACAGCACACACACACACACACAGCACGTGCACACAAATACACACACACAGAGCATGCAAACAGAAAGCACACACACACAGCACGTGATCAGTAATACACACACACACAGCATGTGCGCCCTAATACACACACACACACACACTCTCTCTCTCTCTCTCTCGCTCTCTCTCTCTCCACGTTTAAAGTCACTGCAGGGAGCAGTGTTGAGTGCCTCCTCTCTGCAGCAGGGGGACTGGTAGTGCCTGTAGTGCACAGGATCTGGGCCTGAATGAGGCTCCACGGGGGCGGGGCTCCAACAGAGACCGCAGCCTGAAGCCAAAACAGAAACAGAGCAGGAGACGGTCAACAGGGCCAGGGGCCGAGTCACCTGAAACAATGTAGGAAACATTGGGAAGCACTGCTTTGGAATACGGCTTGTTTAATTTGTGTGAGCTAAGATAGCCAATATTATTTAATGTAACTTACATTGCATTTATTTGGCAGACGCTTTTATCCATAGCGACTGCGAAGTGCGAAGTTTGATATCAACACTTTTAATGACCGGCCTAGATTTGAATTAATGACTCATAGAGAGTGCTTTGTAGGCTATATGTGAGTAATTGGCATTTTTGTACATCGAAAACGTGTTTTTCATCAGACTGGATATGCAGTAGGGGGGCCTAGGTGCTATATTAAAAAAATTTCATGAAAATGAAACGATTTTTTTGTCTTTCACTTCTTACGCAAGAATCCTCCTCCAGCTGATTAGAATTTTTAAAAACCACGTGGCTTAAAAATTAATGCGGAGTTTGAAACCTGCATAAATTTGCAGCGGCGAACTCGGGCCTGAGAGGGAGACTCAGTGGGGCTTATGAGTGAGTCAGCTGCCACACGGCACACCGCTCAGAGGAGTTCACTGAACCTTCCGCGGAGGAGGATTCATCCGATATATTCACCCTAATCTGGGTTTTAAAAGAACTGCACACTTTGCCTTCCCCCTTTCTGATGTGGTTTTTGTAGTGAGCGGGGAGCCGAACGGGTTTGGGGAGGAGTGGCGAGCGTCTCGCTGATCGGGGAGAGAGGGGAGAGAGAGAGAGGGAGAGGGCTGAACGCTATCGACTCGGCCGGTTCCCACGCGTACAGGTGAGCGGGTGAATCCACCTGCCCACCGTGCTGGTGACATCATCGAACCGCTGGCTCTCCTGTCCTCTGCGCAGGAGCTGCGGGTTCGTGACAGGTGTCACTGGCTCCGTGTCGAAACTGAGACGGCTGGTGCTCTCGCTGTTGTAACCCAAACGACTCCTGGTGCTGTAAAACTATGTGACCCCCGATATGACCTTCATCAGAACAAACAGTCCGCATTTTCACCCACTTCCAGCACACACACACACAAAGGTGCATCCCTCTAACACCCCTTAAAGTGACAGCGACAAAAATATCTCAACGATGGCCATCTGGAGCAAATGTATTTACATATTTTTTTTTTTTTTTTGGAATTTTGATGATATTATTTTTTCAATTCCAGTGATGGCAGCTTTTTATTTTGGGGGGGGGCGGACGGCACAGACACGGTCACAGGTGCGGAGACTGCCATGGTTACGGAGACGGTCAGGGTCGCAGAGACCTTCCGTCGTCACGGAGACGGTCACGGTCATCCTGCCTGGACCTCTTTAACACTCCGAGTCGTTGGGGAGCCGAATGTAAATGTTTTGTTTCTGGATTTTTCTGATTAATTTGACTTTGTTCTCGACCCTGATTTAACTCTGACCGTTAGGCCCCATGGGCTCCTTATCTCCCCGTGCGTAGTCTGTTTGCTTTCATCCTAAAGCCCAAGGTGAGTAAAATGGCCGCCGTCCAGCCAGCTCACCTGAGCGTGTCGTTCTGATGCAGGCAGTCACTTCACACGCTCAGGCACAGGTGAGCGATCCACCGGGAGGAACTGTTACCCTAAATGGCACACCTGGAATCTGATAAGTGATTTGTCGGTATGTGAATTAAGCTTCAGCATCACTGCAAACCCAGCAGTTATGCAAAAAAAAATTGTATTTACACATAATTTCAGCTGTTTTATCATTCCTTTCTCCCAACTTGGAATCCGCCAACAGCCAAAAAGCTAATAAATAAAACTGGAAAAAGAAACCCTCCCGGCCAGCAGGGGGTGGTGAAGAGATTTATCAGCCGGAGAAGGCCCAGTGAGGCACTTCACCGCTGTAAACAGCCTATGCCGGCAGGGCCAAAAATACCAGAGCAACTCATGATGTTTACTGCGGACCTGTAAAAAATATTTACAGTGTGGCAACATTGACGTAGGCCTGCACGATTGATGGTTTGTTGCTATATAAAATCGGTTCAAAACACCGTAAATGTCATTTGCTGTTTGCATAGCAGCCTGTTAAGCTTGCTGTTTGGCCACGCGTCTAGCGAGACGTCTACTAAACTAATTCAGATGAAAATAAAACTTCCAAATTTAACTGTAAAATATAAACGTCATAATTTACCCTGTGTACATCGGAAACATCTCTCGCGTCCGTTTATTTTGCTTTCTAAAATAGCCGTGTTTTTGCCCGTTTCGCTGGTAACGGACCTGCTCGTTTATTCCTGTTGGATCTCCGGTCGCACCGCACCATTTCCGCGAGCGCGTGTAAACGATGAGAGGCACGCGCCTTGAGAGCCGCTCCCTGCGCAGCGAGCGTGAAATGAGAAACCTCGTCGCCAGGTTGAAATATGGCGGCTGAACTGGAGGAGAACGGGGAGTGATGTGGGACAGTAAAGCTCCAGCTTCTCTGCCGCTAACGTCCTCCACACTGACTGCGCATCGCGTGTCTTTTATAGTAGAACCACTGCTTCACTGTGCATTTTCAAAATACAGAAAAGATTAGATTTTTTTTTCATGGGATTATTTTGAATTTTTGTAATTAGAATTTCCTTTTTTTGTGGTATGACACACACACACACAGGCAGGTGTTCTCCAGGTACAAAATTTTAGCCGGTACAACATCTCTCCTTTTCCTGTAGGAAAAACAGCCACAACAAAGGAAGATGTGAGCCTAATTCAGGTGTACATGAGTGTGTGTGAGCGAGTACGTGACTGTGTGTGTATGTGTGTGGTGTGTGTGTGTGAGAGCCAGTACGTGAGTGCATGTGTGAGTGCGTATGAGTGTGTTGTGTGTGTGTGTGTGTGTGCCTGCCTGAATGGGCATGAATGAGCAGCACCTGTTCTCCAGCTGTACTGTACACCAGAGCCGTGGATTCATGTGGAACAGAACACTCCCTTCCAGTGACCCCAGGGACGCAAGCAATCCGCACTAATGCGCGTAAAAATACCGGCTTGCTTCTGGCAGGGATTTAAATCTTAATGTTCCTGCTTCCTTCACACCTGCGAGTACGTGCACCTGGTACGGAATGGGCCAAAGAGAACCGAGTGCATCCGCACAGGTGTGCTACTGAATAACACGCAGGGCTTATTTGTGACACGGAGAAGAGCACACAAGGGAAGCCACACTGGGAACTCATCTGCACGGGCCATGAAATGGGCTGCAGTGTGTCATGTTATTTTAAGGGTTCATTAATCTTGTCTGAGCATTGACCGTAACAGTGAGGATTCTGGGAAGGTGGATTCCCAGAAGGCCCTGTCCCAACCCTCCGATTCCCACGATCCTGCCCCCGTCTGCTGGCAAAACTGCCCTGTTTACACAAGGGACCAGTCTACCCTCCTTAACACACATACACACACACACACACACACTCTCTCACACACACACACGTACACACACAGACACACACTCACACACACACACACACACGTACCGAGTCTGTTTTTTACGTTAGGCGGCGTTGTGATTTAACACCGATTCCGGTGCCGTTCCGCCATTTCACACACCAGCACTCCGCCAAATTAAACTTCCCTCGCGGCCCGGGGTCACAGATGCGTAACTCGTACCGCAAAATCGCCGCTTTTTTTCACGAGATGTGTTTCGGGTCACGGCTCCTTGACTTTTTCTGTCTCCGGGACACGGGATGGACAGACACAGGACGGACAGACACGGGACAGACAGACACGGGACACGTGATGGACAGACACAGGACGGACAGACATGGGTCGGACAGACACGGGATGGACAGACATGGGACGGACAGACACGGGATGGACAGACACGGGACGGACAGACACGGGACACAGGACGGACAGACACGGGACGGACAGACACGGGACACAGGACGGACAGACACGGGATGGACAGACATGGGTCGGACAGACACGGGATGGACAGACATGGGTCGGACAGACACGGGATGGACAGACACGGGACGGACAGACACGGGACACAGGACGGACAGACACGGGATGGACAGACACGGGACGGACAGACACGGGACACAGGACGGACAGACACGGGATGGACAGACACGGGACGGACAGACACGGGACACGGGATGGACAGACACGGGACGGACAGACACGGGATGGACAGACACAGGACGGACAGACACGGGATGGACACCGTTCTTTAACCCCTACCCTCACACCCCGTCACCAGACGCGGGGTCTTCCACATCGCACGGTCACAGGCGCAGTCCTGACTGTTTCCTAGGGAGAGATCAGCACAGGAACTCTTAAGTGTAGCACCAAAAAGCCCCAAAATTATAATGACTGAAAATGCTCCTTTCTGTACTTGATTATTTTTTTTAATGAGAACATCTAATTAAAATTTTTCACAGTTTTTATTGCCTGCTTTGGCTGAATTTAAAGGGAATTACCAAAAGCATTAAATGTCTTAACTTGGTTTGACAGACTGCCAGTAGAACATTTTTCAGTTGAATGCATATTCTTGTAAAAAGCTGCTTTTATGTTTTATTTGAAATCCAGTGTTCGTCGTTTGTTTATCCTGAGCTAAACTTGGTCAGCCATGCGCTCATAACTTCTCCGATTGTAAAGTGGCAGTTTTGGCCGAAGGTTCTGCGGACCCGTGGAGCTCGCATTCTTCCAGCTTGTTATCTGCAGAAGCAGAACGGATTTCAGCGCTCTGGTGTGCGTTCTGTGTGACGGTCCGGTCCGAGCGTCAGCGTTATAAACTCCTTTAGGGGAGCCGATCGGGAGGTTATAAGTGAGAGTATTCGGTAGGGAAGCTTCTGAGATCCTCCTGTTTAAACCCCGAACGTGTACTCCCTTCCGGGAGGTTCGCAGAGTCGCGCGTCTGATGGGAATCCGCAGGGTCAAAGTGCACCTTGGCGGCCGTCCATGTCTGTGGCTCCTGGTTTTAAGCTTGGCAGGCTGACCAATCATCACTCAGCAGACAGACGCCAGCAGGGGCGTGATTTGTTTGGCTGGACGGAGTGTGCCAGGTAACCAATCAGCAGGGACGATTCGTGTTCTGATCACCGCAGAGGCACTGGTCTCAGATCAGAGAGTCTGAATCAGAGCAGAGCACCAGAAGCCAGGGTCACTGGCCTTAGAGAGAGAGAGAGAGAGAGAGAGAGAGGTAGAGAGAGAGCCAGAGAGAGAGAGGTAGAGACAGAGAGAGAGAGAGCGAGAGAGAGGTAGAGACAGAGACAGAGAGATCAGCCGTCCCCCTATGACTGAAATGAAAGCTGACACAAAGCTTGTATGTGGTCAGCATCAATCTGCAGTGGTGAGAGAATGAATGAATGAAATAATTTATTTGACAATTTAAACGCGAGATTTCATGAGACTGCATAGCAGACAGCAATCCTTTAAAAATGAGGTAGAGGCCCTTCCTCCTTCATTACATAACGTATCCAAAAATAAATCATATTTAAATGGATTTTGTTGTTGTTGTTGTAATTGTATAGAACGTATCTTCACTGGCGGCGGAAGAAAAAAGTTGAACTTGTGTTCAGAGACGGACCAGAAGCCGCGGTCGGGCACCGTGCGGGATTTAAAGATATTTATGCCTGCATTTCCTGCCAATTACAAAACAACCTGGACAGAGCAGAAGGGAACAGAGAACAGAGATGGATGGATGATCTGGAGGGCAAAAACAGGGGGATAGAGAGAGAGAGATAAAGAGGGGACAGATAGAGGGATAGAGAGAGGGGGAGAGAGGACAGGGTGCAACAACATCACTCTCTCTCGCCTCCTCCCGTGACATCACAAAGCATTTTTGGTTTGATTATCCCGTCTCCACGGAAACGGCATTCGCAAAACAGCACTCTGCACAAGATCAAAAACAGCCCGCCAACTTTACCTAGACCTGTCTAATGCAGCAGACAATGATAAAAAGAAAGAAAGGAAGAAAGAAAAAAAAGGTATTTGAAGGTCTTGCCGGTAGTGATAATGTAACAATCGATATGTTCCCTGGGGGTGGGGGGGTGATTGAGGGTTTGGGGGGGGGGCGGGGGGGCATGGCGAAACTGTGACCTGCCTTCTGAATGCCAGGGCTGGCTTTCCCCGCGGTCGAGGCCATTTAACCTTTTGCGCGGACGTCAGTCTGTCTGGGAGCGGAGGGGAGGGGGGGGAGGAGCCATTTTGTCTGTGGGAAAGTGCAAACCTCAGTGAGGGCTGCTCGGTGGTTATTGGGTTTGACTGTAATGGCTAATCTGCTTCAGCCTCCTCCCTCCTCCTCCTCCCTCCTCCTCCTCCTGATTCCAGCCTCCAGACAGGCAGCTCTGTGTCTCAGACTCCCGCTCCCAAATCCCTCTGTGTCTCCTCACTGTGGGGAAGCTGGGCTGCAGAATGTGTGTGTTGGAGAAACACACAACCTCAGGCGAAGCCACACACACACACACCTGCACATACACACACACACACACACACGTATGTACATGCACACACACACACACACACGTGTACATGCACATGCACACACACACATAGACACACTCACACACACACATGCACACTCATGCGCAGAAACTCACATGCACAGATGAACATGCAAACACAGAAATGTACACACTGCACAGAACAAACAGGAATATTTTCATGTAAACAGCACCAGTTTTTTCAGCATTTTTTTCACGTTTTTGAATACACTTAAATCCATCTAACCGTTCGCTTTAATGGGATTTTGAAATTATTGAAAAACAAATTCAGGTTTTTTTCATGCGCAATTTGTAACTTGCAGAGCACTTCCAAAGTGCCCGTCGTCAAGATTGGATTTGCCTTGTTACAAAACTACTCATGATGATGGAGTATGATGATGATGATGTATCTGCATATATATATATACATATATTTGGTCTTCAGTTCCTGTTTTTCTAAATGTGACTCACAGGTGGAGAGCCTGGTAATCAGGGCAAGCGCTGCAGCCTCTCTCGGGTGACTCTGTGGGTGGAGGTGAAGGAGCTCTGTTCCTGTGGGAAGGAGGTGGAGAGACACTTGTGCGTTCACACGCACTTAGACATGCATCTTACCCCGACTGTGGCACTACTCTGAGTATTTAAATAGTCATGCAAATGCTTTTATCTGATTATCTTTATCGGTGTAAGGTCATAATCGGTGCATTCAAAACCCATTTGAGACAGCTGGATTTTTTTGCCCTACCTTTAGATTTTTTGGTGCATGTAGACGTGTTCCTCTGATCTTTTTCGGCTGTTTGAAACCGTGCCTGCCAGGCGGAGGTCGGGGACCCTGGATGAAAACAAGTATGGCTGCCGTGTCCATCGAGGATGAGCCCATTATGATAAAGAACTGTGTAACTGTCGCGACTGGATTGATCACATTTCTTATACCCATGTGTTCGCAATAATCTAAATACTTGCATAAACTTATTACTCCCAATAATCAGGGTATTATTAGAGCTGGAGAGACTTTATTATCTTATCAGCATTTCAGTGCATCTCTGTGTTTCTGCGTGTGCATGTGTGTGAAAGTGTGTGTGTGTGTGTTCATGTACATTCATATGAATTTCATAGATTTAGGAAGTTGAATATTCCTTATTACTAGTGTACATTTTTGGTAAATATCATAAAATATAAATGAACTTTTTTTTGAGTCTTTTGTAAAATGTGCGCAGATATGTTTGGAGTTTCCAAACCTCTTTGGGTCGTGCGCGGGCACGTCGGTTAGGTCCCGGGTCTGCGCAAATCGCAGGCGAAAAGGGTCGTGTCCCCTCCCAAGGTATCAGCGATGCTGGTGCTGTTTGGATCAATTTTAAATACCAGTCGCGTGATGCGCGAAATATCCTGACGTCACTGGACAGCTCCGGGCGCCAGGGCTTTTCGGAGAGAGACGGTCCAAAAGCCAAATCTATGTCTTTACACATTAAATCAAGTCAGAGAGACCGATAAAACAAGGCTGCGTGGTCAAAAATGCGTCACATCATGAACTAAAAATAAATCCGAGGCCAAAGTTGTTATTTATGTATGACATACCCTTTCTTGTCACAGCTTTAGTGTCTTTAACACAGAAAAGTCCGTAGTGGTAGTATTTTTAAAAAACAGTGTCACCTGGTGGCAAATTACTGTAAGAAAAATATGTACAGTAGGCCTAATTGCTTTCGTGGCTTTCAAACTGGAATTGCTGCAAAGTAGGCCATATTACTTTTTAATGCAGCAAATAAAACTATAAAAATGCACTGTGACAAGTACTTCAGACATCCGAGATGACGAGGTGGTGTTTTGCGCCTTCAGTTTCGCAGTACAGTAGCGCCGCCTGGTGGCTCGCGCGGACCCTACTTGTACATCGCGCGCATGATAGGAGGTTAGTAGTATTGATACAGGCCGATGCTGTCAGGCGCCATAATTGTTGAGACTTAAGGCAGTAGGAGGTCCAGCATGATTCAGCTGTTGCTCCATCATGCACTCCTTAGAGAGAGAGAGTGGGCGAGAGAGGGAGAGATTGAGAATGTAGTCTATAAGCAACTCCCCTGTTTGTAATTAGTCATTCATAATTAAATGGTTGTTAATTCCATATCCATGATACTGACTTTGAAACTAGCGTCTTTAAAGTGGATAGCGTTTGAAAATTCATTGAGCTCGAAATAAATGCTATATTTAGCTATTGGCTACATAAAAAAATTGCTTCCCAGCTAAACACCATGTTTACGTTTCGGGAGAATTTGACTCGAGCGCAGTGCTCTGGATCAGGCAACACCACTGTTGCAATGTTGGCAAAACGGCACGTCGGGCCGACTAGATTCGGAAAAGATTCACGGAACATTAGTGGGTAGACTAAAGTCTGAACAAGGAGCGAGATGAGCAAGGGACGCGTTGAGTCGTCCATACGTAGCACAGAGTTATCTGCGCAGTTTTACGTAGCGCACCGAAGATATCTTTGGGGAATGTCGTAAGTTTTGTATTGTTACCCTGGCGACGCGTCTCTTGGCAGCACGCCCACAGAGCCTTGTTTTATTCAGGTACTTCCGTCGGAGAAAGCCCATCGCTCAGAGCCGGGGCTATCAATGCACTGATTGTCCGACGCTATAAACGGGATAAACAATCGACCTGAAGCTTGTTAGGCAAAATGAAAATTCAAACTCTGTTGTGATTTCAGGTGAACTGGAAGGTAGCGCGTGATTGTCTAGCAAACTAGAGTAGTAAGTTTCTGGTTAATTCAACTTTAGAAGAGGAGGGGGGTTTCCAGCCATGGCGACTTTGACCTTAAACCGAAGCGAACGGGAGAAGGGGGCAGTCGCTAGCGCCCCTGAACTCGGAGCGAAGAAAGATACCGCCGCGATATCTTCCCCTAGCCAGGCGAAGGACAGTACACGGCTTCCGCAACTCGAGGTCAAAGACAGACCGAGGAAGAAAAAGAAGAAAAACGACAAAAAGAAGTCGAGCAGCGGCTCAAAGAAACGAGGGTACTCCAGTACGCCCTCAAACTCCGACGATGCAGGTTTGTGCTTTGACATGCATTTACATGCCGCTATAAGGATTGCATTTAAGTTATTAATAAAGCGGCGTGTTTAATGTTTGTTTTGAGAATTATAAACAGACATTTGTGGTCAGGATTATAGGCCTCGGGTGTAGCTAATTAAATCTAGCCGCGTAAGCCATATTGAATATTACTGCCACTCGTATGACTAAATGTGTTACTTTTAGTTCACATATCCATGCGGTAGAGCGGTCACAGTGCAATCTCAAGTGTTATGTCAGCTCTGAGTAGCCTACGTTTCACTGTGATATAGAACATTTGATCCCTCGGTTTAAATTATCGCGAGGCATATTTACAGTTAGGCTACAGATTTCTGGCTCATATCGTAAATGGATGGAGCACCAAGGACTCCGTGGGCCTTGGGCTTCGCAGTTAAAGATGGTGTTATGGAGGTGTTGTTTTCCCCGTCGGTGCGAACGAGTGATGATTGGAGTGACGGAACGCCGCTGCCCGCGCGACCGAGGCGCTCAAATGCCAGGGCGGGATTAATCTGTAACTCAATTCCGCCCCGTCACCCTCGCGCTTTTTCGGAGGCCCCAGACGGCCGTCAGCCTGGCAACGGCTCCTGTCCACCTCCTCCATCCCCAGACAAATGGGTTATATTTGAAAGGCAGGCAACGGTCAAATTATAACACAAACGGTGTCTCTTTATCTACCTCTAAATAACACCCACCATCCTCCCTCAGGATGTACCCTGTCATTTTCTCAAAGTAATCAAATCATAAATAAACATCCAGTCTTTCAAATAAAACCCTGGTTCACTCTCTTCCTTTCTCTCAAATAACCCCTGTTTTCTCCTATACATTCTTTTACCACTGAAATAAATCTGGTCTCTTAAATAAAGCCCCAGTCTCTCTCCTGAAAATGCCTGCCTTTTCTCAGATGAACTGACTATCTCTATTAACCCCGACCCTCTTACAAATAAAACCCCTGCTCTATCTGAAATAGATCCCCGCCCTGTCCTGAGAACACCTCTCTTTCACAGATAAACCCCGGCCTGTCCTAATAATACCCGTTCTTTCACCTTTCACAGATAAACTCCCAGCCTGTCCTATAAACACCCAATCTTTCACAGATAAACCCCTGGCCTGTCCTAAAAACACCCGATCTTTCACAGATAAACCCCTGGCCTGTCCTAAAAACACCCGATCTTTCACAGATAAACCCCTGGCCTGTCCTAAAAACACCCGATCTTTCACAGATAAACCCCTGGCCTGTCTTATAAACCCCCTCTCTTTCACAGATAAAGCGCCATCCGAGACGGTCTCCAGCAGCTCTTCCATGCAGAGCGGCCCGGACGCGGAGAGGCTCGCTGTCCGAAAGCCTAAGGTCAAAGGTCAGCCTTTCAGAGCGTGCACAGAGAAGGGAAGCGGGAGGATACAGGAGGAGGAGGAGGAGCCAGCTGTAGCCATGCCCCCTGATCCTCCCCCAGCCCCGCCTCCAGGGGACACTGGCCCCAGCGGTCCGGCCCAGGAGAGCCTGAGGTGGGAGGGAGTTCTGGCCGACCCGGCGGCTGAGGAGGAGAGGCTGGAGGTATACAGAGCCAACCGCCGCAGACGCTACTACCTGAGCACCCAGGTGAAGCTGCACGGAGAGGCCACGCCCACCGCGTCGGCCACGCCCACTCTGGGTCAGGGGTGGGGCCACTTAATTTAGGGCGGAGAGGGGCGGGCGTAGACTCCGTAAACCACCAAACGCTTCACAGTGGTGCGCGGGACCGTTTTCACAAAAACTCCCTCTCTCCTGCTGTCACTCAGGACTAGCTGGGATGTTTCAGGGGGCGGAGCTTGTGTTGGAGGAGAGCCAAAAACAAAATGGCAGCTTCTTTAAACCCAGAAAATCTATCGGCCGTTTCTAAAAGCAAGATCTCAAGGAATACCTCTGAACCATTAATCACAAAAAAATCAGGAGTTATAATTATTCATTGATACGTGTTTACAGTACACTAATATGCAACACTATAGGAATATAATATTACAAATGCAATATACAGTGTGGTTATGGAATAAGCTAGGAAAATGAAGAATATTTTCCCAAAGTGATGCTTTTAAAACACTACAGGACTGTGGCCATGTTTACTGATTTCCTGTCAAGCCGAGAATCAGTTATCTTAACCTACCAGCAGAGGGCGCTGTGGTAAAAAAAAAAACACATTACAACACCTGACTTTGTTGATGGAAGAAGAACAGGTCATTGATCTTCATTGGGGAAAACGAGGACTTGTCAGCTGCATGTGATGATGTGACACATTAGGAGGACATTTTGCTGTCTCTGTTGCCGTTGGTGCTAGTGAATTGTGCCGGGCCTTTGAACTGCTAACTCTCATCTAATTTAAACATGACCTCACACAGATACTCTGTGCCTTAGGACTGTTGCCATTATTAGTAATGACTAGTGCCTTTTAGTAATCATATTGACACAATTCTGTTGTCATTTCTTTGAAATTGTTGATACACGTGTAGGCAAAATTAATGTGTGTTTTTTGTAGCGATGCTCACAGACCTCAGGCCTAGGTGTGCTGCTTTGGTGCTTATGAAAAAAAAACCACAGGGAAGCGCTCATTTTAATTTATATTTATTTATAAACTTTTGCTGAAAAGTCAGCCCATGGACACATGATTAGCTCCCAGTGTAAAACATCATGTTAAACTGAAGTGGTGGTGTCCTGATGTCCCATAAGAAACACAGTTCTTATTTATACATGGAGACATCACGGCTATCTCTCTACCCTCCAAATACGGGTATTCCTCTTATTTATAAACCAGATGTTTTTCCTTAAAAATGGTTGCACACATTAAAATATGTGACTAAAAAACTTTCCTGTTATTTCAACGTTAAAAGTTAAGGGTTTTTGTACATTTTATATCTGAAAAAGCTTGTTAGATACACAGGTAAGGCTTCTTTTTCTACCATACTGTTCTGAAGTGAAAGTTCTTTCGCTTTGTAGAGTAAAACCAGAATTGGCTGGACAGAGCACCGTTCAGAACACTCATACCGACCCACAATGCTATGCAGTTAAACTTCAAAGGAACAGAACGTGATATTCATGACTTGCACCCTGCACATCAAAAAACGAAATGTGAACTGTAAATTAAATTAACTTCACTTCATCACTTCAAGGATTTAGCACGCCTCGCTGTATTGCCTCGCTGTGAACGCCTTTCACTGTCTGGAGCCTCGATGGAAACCGTTTCTCTCCCCCGAAGCTGAGCTACTTTTTCCGTTTTGGCAGTTGAAGTTTGAAAAAAAAAAAAAAAAAAGCTCCAATCACGGCCACCCTTGGCTCTGGAGCATAAAATGACTGTTGATGCATCTCAGACTGCATTTCGGTCCTCTTCTCTCAGCTGAAACCACAAATAAAACAAACGTGATGCCATACATCCCCCTTACATCTGGCCCACTGGGAAACAGCACGACCGTCCTTTAGCACGTTTAGCACGTTAGCACGTTAGCACGTTTAGCACGCAGTGATGCTGCAGCAGGCTTGCTGCATGGCGACTTCACCAGGCGGTCGTGCGTTTGCTCATCAACCGTCAGCTTGTGAAACGGTCCTGCTGCAGTCAGACAGACAGGAAGTCAGTCAGTCAGACAGACAGACAGGAAGTCAGTCAGACAGACAGACAGACAGACAGTCAGTCAGGCAGATAGGCAGTATTTGTGTTTTAATTGGTTTGTATCATTGTTTGTATGAGTGTCTGCGTTGTGGATTAGGGTTCGGGTGAGGGTTGTAAGTGTGTGTGTGTATAGTGTGTGTGCGTGCGCGTGTCTCATGGTAGGGGGCGTGGCTGTAGGAGACAACGCTCCAGTCGGCGGCGAGCCTCAGCAGTTGGCCCCGCCCTCTCGGGGCTCCAGCTCCACACTGGACAGGAAGCGGCGGGCGGACTTCCTGCCGCCGGCGCGGTGGAGTAGCTGGGTGCGGCAGGCGGTGTGGGCGTGTTTGGGGAACACGATGGCGGTGCTGGTGTGGCTCAGCGGCCGATGGCGGGGGAGGAGCTCCAGGTGAGTCCGGTACCGCCTCCAGGTGCTTCCTGCCAACGCCAGGACCGTCTGGCTGCAGGACTCCACCTCCAGGCCGCGCGGCTGCAGGTACACCCCCTGGATGAAGTGGCGGTCCGAGGCGTAGCGCACGCTGGACGTGTACCTGCGGGCAGGTAGACACACCCGTGTGAGCCCCGCCCACTGTCTCACAGACTCTCTGAACCAATCAGCAGTCAGATATGCGTTTCAGGTACTTTAACTCTTTTACATCTCAGTAACATTTGAACACTCCCACAGATCCCAGTCTTATCCACTATTGTTACAAACTCTATCGATGCACTGTCTACACACTGTGAGAGTAAGATATAGGCTAAGGATCCCCAATCCTGATCCTGGAGAAGTGGGGTTCTGATGGATTCCCCAACCCTGGTCCTGGGGAGCCATGGGATTCTGCTGGTTTTGGATGTTAACATTACAACCAGCTCAGCTCAATGAAGATGAAGTGAGAGAACTGTAAAAGCAGCTGCTTCAAATGATCTATTAAGTGCTGAGCAACTATGAAAACCAGCAGACCCTGTGGCTTTCAAGGACCAGGTTTTGGGACCGCTGCGTTTGAACAATTGACTTACATTTAACATGCAATGTTCCAAAGTATTTTACCCCAGTCATGTAATTTCTGCACTTCTAAATGTGTAGGTGAGTGTGTAAGATCTGAGAGTACAGAGAAGCCCGTCAGTTAACACAATGAGATGTGCGCGGGGTCAGGTCATGTGACCCAAAGTTCTAAAGCAACTAAAAAGCCTTTGCGGCGGCCCGCGAGGGATGGGGTTACCGGACTTCTGTAGGGGGGAGGGGCTGCAGCTCCACGCCCTCGCCGTAGGACAGCTGATGGAACCTTGGGAATGAACCTGGCAGCACGGGACCCTGCAAAGTTATTTCGTTTTTTTTTTTTTAAAGACATTGGAATTGGAAGCCAGAAGGTTAACGTTGCGATTCACCGGTAGAACGGAGTCTTCTCGCGCTTGAGCGAGCTGCTGTTCAACCAGAACTGCTTCAGTGAAAAACATTAGCTTGCATGTCTGCGCAATATAGGTCATCACACAGGTGTATGTCAGGTTAATAAGAATAAATTATGGTAGAAATGTGTCAGTACGGGCAAAGTAACGAGCGAATATGAGGGATGAACCCAACGAGGCTTTTCCTTTAATTCAGAAAACAATCACCCCCCATTGTTTACGAGTGTACACATGCATACGTGCACCGCAGTGAAATGTAAATTTTATTTTTTTATTTTTTTTATTTTTTTTAAAACATTCGGCAACGCTTATTTATTTGGATGGAAACATTCGCAGAATTACAAAGTAAAATCCCATTTAAATAAAACGTCTGTTAAATGCAGATCTAAACATTCTGGCTTACTCGTACCGTTATTCCGCCGCCGTCGTGTTCAGACACCGGGCTGCACGCCCCTTTGTCGTCGCCAATCGGCGACAGGAGCCAGGAGGTCGGACTGGGGCTCGGGGGTAGCCCGGAGTCCGGGCTGTCCAGCGTCCTCTCCGCTTTGCAGCGGATGTCGAGGGGGTCGTCACCGCTCTGCAAGTCAAGTCTGCCCACCATGGCTTCGGAGAAAAGTAGGCGAAACGAAGACCCGAGATTTAAACTTTGACACGTACAAATTTCTGATGCACGTTCTCAGGATTCAGCTCCAACCAAAATTTTTGGTTTTACTGCATCAGCAATCTGGTACAGTCGCGCGCCAGGGGAAACGAGAAATCCGTTCAGTTTAGATTTCTGCGCAAAGCAGTGTTCCACTGAGAATGGCTATTCCGGCTGTTTTTGCAGTGCGGTTTGCGCCGCTCACTGGCGGCAAAAGTCTCCACTCAAATCAGAGCGCGCAGCCTACTGTAAGAACTTATGAGGGAGCACTTATTCGTTGATATTTTTTAGCAGCTGTCTTGTTCTATCCTAGTTTTTGGAATGCGTTTAAAAATATTTGTTGTTTTTGTATTCCCGGGCGCGCAAACCCGTGTGATCCTTCTGCGAAAGGTAGCGCTCGTCTGACTGTGTGTGACGCTTGGAGACTGTCCCGACTCAAAAGCTCTCATTGTTTCTCCTACAGCTCAGCAGGGAATGGGGAGGTTGGGTTTTAAACGCCCCCAAAAAAAAGGGCTGATTGGCGTGCTTCAGGAAACCACTTCAAGAGCACGACCCGTTCTCCCTGGCATTGTCCCAGTTCCGCTGGGGCTCCTTTCTTGCAGAGTGGGTGCTTCAAGCCCTTGTCAAAGGGAAGAGGTTTACCGTTCGGTACTGCGCGTGCCACATCCGTGAAAGTCCGTCATTTAAAACGGGAAAATGTACATGAGAAAACCTTTTAAATTTATTTTAATTCATATAATAATGTAATAATAAGTACATAGAGAGAGCAACCTTGGGGTTTGTAACACATACACTTTTACTTAATGTACATCAGGAGAAATATACATCATTCAGTATACACATAATCCACATCAGGATTTTTCTGGAAACCTCTGGGTCCTTCAGTTCACTTTTATACCCGTGTCTCCCACAAACATACATCCACACACACCTACACACACACAAATACCTGTACACATACACATGTATCTTTACACACAAATACACACCACTCACTCAAACATGCACGCACATTACTGCACGCACACACCCACGCACGCAGGCACATACACACGCACACAGGCACACACACACGCACACAGGCACACACACACAGGGTCTTCTGTGTTTGAGTAACGCACAGAGGAGAGACAGAATCCCTGAGAACCTGAGGGAAGGAAGGATGGAAAAAGAGAGATGAACAACAGAGCGAAAGGTCGAGTGAGAGAGTGGGACTCTGGGACCTCGACACAAAAGTGCTGTCTGTGATTTAAACACTGCAAAATAAAACTCCCATCAGGGTCCGAGCAACTTCTAAAACAAGGAAACTGGGAAGTTTCTGAAATAAATAAATAAGTGAGCAGAATGAAGGGCTCTGTTTGGGCATCTGGAAGAGAGCAGAGGTGTTCTGGAATGCTCCGGGCGCTCTCCGTCCCCACCCCCGGCAACCGACTAGAGTCGTAACCGTTCTCAGTTGCCATGACAACCAACGAGGGGGGGTGGGTGGTGGGGCGGGCAGTCCAGTCCAGGTCAGTGCAGAACAGGGGGAGATATCTAACCTTGGCTCTTCACATTAAGCTCACGTCCAGTCTTTACGGGGTTGAGAAACAGAGAGACTAGCTTCCTGTACTACTGCAACAAAGACTGTCGCTCCAGCTCCAAGATCCGCGTGTCTTAAGGCCGAGCAGTTTTCCCACAGTCAGCCCGGACTGAACTGGTGATTATGCAGCCATAATGAGAGAGTTTATGGCAGTTACAGCCAGAGAGGGTGTCGGGGAGGGAGGGGGGGTACTGTTACTGAAGGGGGGGGGGGTTCCCTGCCCCCATCCCTTGCTGAATTTACTTTAGGAAAACGGGGTGGGGGGGGGGGGGGGAGAAATAAAGGAATTTGAAGGAAGACCAGATGGGTCTGCGATGCCATTTAAGCAAAACAGAGGAACACATGGTTAACAGCGGTTCTGAAAATGACCCACAAACCTCCTTCCCCCTGTCGCCTGGAGACTTAGTGCAGGGTGGAGACTGTGTGTGTGTGTGAGAGAGAGAGTGTGTGTGTGAGAGAGAGTGTGTGTGTGTGAGAGAGTGTGTGTGTGTGTGTGTGACAGAGTGTGTGTGTGTTTCTGTGTGTGTGTGTGCGTGTGAGAGAGAGTGTGTGTGTGAGAGAGAGAGTGTGTGTGTGTGTGTGTGTGAGAGAGAGAGTGAGTGTGTGTGTGTGTGTGTGTGTGTGAGTGTGTGTGTGTGTGTGTGTGAGAGAGTGTGTGTGTGTTTCTGTGTGTGTGTGTGCGTGTGAGAGAGTGAGTGTGTGTGTGTGTGTGTGTGACAGTGTGTGTGTGTGTGTGAGAGAGTGAGTGTGTGTGTGTGTGTGTGTGTGACAGTGTGTGTGTGTGTGTGAGAGAGTGAGTGAGTGTGTGTGTGTGACAGAGTGTGTGTGTGTGTGTGAGAGAGTGAGTGTGTGTGTGTGTGTGTGTGAGAGAGTGTGTGTGCGTGTGTGTGTGTGAGAGTGTGTGTGTGTTTCTGTGTGTGTATGTGTGTGTATGTATGTTTGAGTATGCATATGTGTGTGTGTGTATGTGTGTGTGAGGGAGAGAGAGAGTGTGTGTGTCTGTGTGTCTGTGTGTGTAAATGTTTGTGTGTTAATGTATGTGCCTGGTGTGTGTATGTATACGTGTGTGTGCCTGGTGTGTGTATGTGTGTGTGTGTGTGTGTGTGTGTGTGTGTGTACATGTGTGTGTGTGTGTGTGTGTACATGTGTGTGTGTGTGTGTGTGTGTGTATGTGTACATGTGTGTGTGTGTGTGTGTATGTGTACGTGTGTGTGTGTGTGTGTGTATGTATACGTGTGTGTGTGTGTGTGTGTGTGTGCGTGCAGTACTCTGGATTGTCTGGAGTCTGCAGGACTTCCTCTCTCTACAGAGTAATTTACTGAGAAAGGACCCTGGAGCCAGTGGGGCAGGGGGCAGGGGGGAGGGGGGGGGGAGGGGGAGGGGGTTCTGGTGGGACCACGCACAGACGGGCGTGCAATAAATAAATGCGTGAATGCATTCCTCCAGGCCAGCAGGGGGCAGGCCTTTTGTTATTTCCCTGGCATGTGTGAATGCTTGGCCTGAAGTTTGTGTTTAACATTCCGTAGCCAGTTTTCCCAAACGCATGGGAGCGGTTTGGACTCTGAGGATCTGTGGAGGATAGGGTGATCTGTGACGGGACAGGGGAGCTGGATTGCCCCTTCATTTTTTTGTCCTGGAGTGGGGGGAGGGGGGGGCATATCTGGGAACCGAACAGTTTCCCCAGCTCTCACCTAAAGGTGGGCAGAACTCTCAGAACTGAGGAGTCCATCACCGAAGAGTGGTGGAATTGATTTGATTGGGATCTGTCCATCTGGGTTCCATTTGGCTGAGTTTTATTGGGTTCCGTTTGGCTGAGTTGAGTTTTATTGGGTTCCGTATGGCTGAGTTGAGTTTTATTGGGTTCCTTTTGGCTGAGTTTGGTGCTTTGCAGCTGAATTCCACAGGGCAGCATAATGGCCTGGGAACTGCGCTGGTGATTCCGAGTTTGAAGGTTCTATTCCCAGGTAGGGGGGCAGCTGGGGGTTGGCTTCGTGTTTGCGGGGCGTTAGGGTGGGGTTAGGGTTGGGTTTGAGGGTGGGGTTAGGGTTGGGTTTGGGGGTGGGGTTAGGGTTGGGTTTGGGGGTGGGGTTAGGGTTAGAGTTGGGTTTGGGGGGGCAGTGGCCCCCCTCCTCAGTCACGCCGCGATGGGAAACATATTCAAGGCGCAGGTCACACGACAGAGGCAGCAACACGTGTGTCCCATTTACAGACCACGCTCAGCGCAACCGCGATCCACATTTTACTCTCTCTCTGTCTCTCTCTCTCCCTCCCTCTCTCCCTTTCTCTCCCCCCCTCTTTCTCTCTCCCTTTCTCTCCCCCTCTCTCCCTCTCTCTCCCTCTTTCTGAGCTACATTCTGTGGGAAAGGCGAGAGAGAGAGAGGTAGCAGTAGAGAATAGATTTCTTTTTTTCCCATCCCATTCATAGTAGCTGATCGTGGATCAGTAATAAAGTGTCACACTTGCTGGTTGGCAGTCAGCAGAAGGCTCTGGTTCAGCTGATCTGTGATCTGCCATAAAAGCCAAGACTCCCCACACTGACCTTTAAAAGATGACTCACAAGCTGAACCCACAGAAACAAGTGGCATGCCTAATTTTTCAGAGGGATATTTTTCTAATGAATGTGCCAGCCAGGCGTATATGTTCTGTACATGTGCTAATGAACACAAGCACTTCGGCACCCAGCCAGGCCAGACTCTCCTCAGCTAGATTTTTGTGTACGTTTTTTTTTTTTTTTTTCCATGAGTGAATTTGCATTTCAGTGAAATGTGATACACAGCTTTGAAGACTTGACCACAACATGTTTTTTTCGGAGTGGTGGAGGTGGGGTGGGGGTTGTGGATTGTGCCTGTCTTTGATGACCTTGCCCCATTAACCCTTTGTGCTCAGCAGGGATGGGGCAGGATGGGGTGGGGGGTGAATCCCCCTTACACACAGCCTGTTCTTACATTACCCTGCAGAGGTCCTGCACAGACCAGGACCCCCCCCCTCCCGAAATCTTGTTTTCTCTGGTGCAACTCTGATTCTCCTGGTTGCCGGGTGCAGGGCTGTCACACATGAGTACAGGAGTTAGCAATACACAGGAAATGACCATGACGAGCAGGACGCATATCCTGTCAGCTGAGAAGCTGGCCTGTGATTGGTTGGCTGGGCCAGGTTCAGCATTAATGGCCTTCGTGCAGACTGTTGGGGTGTTTGCAGTGCAGAGGGCTCCTCAGTAAACTGGCCAAATTCCAAATCTGGCCATCCGAACAACCCCCAGTTTAACTGGATTTAAAATCCAACCCTAACAGCATGAAGCATTAGATGAGCATTGCACCCTGGGAAATGTAGTGTGGAAGGCGCAGAGTGGTGTGGTTGTAGTCCAGCCCAGTATAAATGGAACAGGATGGAGCAGCATGGCTTTCTTTTCTAGTTCAAAGCCAGACAAACGTTAGCAGCTGGCTTCAGCTGTCCTGGGATTTTATTAAGAGCCTCTTTAAGTAAAACCACACATACAGGGTGTTATGCGCACACACACACACACACACACACACACACACACAGACACAGACACAGACACACACAGACACACTCACACACACAGACACACAGACACAGACACACTCACACACACACACACAGACACACACAGAAACACTCACACACACACACACACACTCACACACACACAGACATACAGACACACTCTCACACACACACACACACACACAGACACACTCACACACATATACTGGTGCATGCACATGGAGACATAAAATACATGTTGCCAGGTGATGCTTTTATGTTCTGGAGTGTGTAGGAGGAGGCTGCAGAATCAAGGGCACATTCTTCTTGTGATTTGACTCCTCCCGCCTGCAATGCATGCTGGGATCTGTATGCCAGCTGTCACCCTGACCAGGGGCCCAAGATTTCTCTCCTAGCGCGTGCCAGTGTAAGTAAAAAATTTCGCGTTTCTCAGCCCAAATGATGACATCATAAACCTTCAACCTGGAAGGACTGTGCTGTAATGTTTGAGGAATAAGCTCCCTAAAGGTCTTTGAACTTTCGCTGCCATATTAGCTGTGTTTTTTCACCATGGCAGCTGCGGTCATGTACTGTAGTTGTGTTTCCCTCTGTAAGGGCGGTGCCTCCTTTCATTCATTCATTCATTCATTCATTCCTGAGAGTACAGCATCGGTTTCCTCCCCCAGGGTGTCTGTCACTGTCAGCTGGAACACAGGAAGTCCCTGTAGCCCCCCCTCCCCCCTCGTGGGATGGTTCTGTGTCCCCCATCCTGTACCCTGCCCCTCCCCCGCCCTGCAGGGTGTGTCACAGCCCCCTCTGGGTCCTGCGTTCCTGTACCCTGCCCCTCCCCCCCCCTGCCTGCAGGGTGTGTCAGAGCCCCCCCCTCTGGGTCCTGCGTTCCTGTACCCTGCCCCTCCCCACCCCGCCCTGCCTGCAGGGTGTGTCACAGCCCCTCCCTCTGGGTCCTGTGTTCCTGTGGTTCTGCGTTTCGGGCGACGCCCTGACCTCCCAGCCAGAGCACGGCGCTCCCTGTGGAGCTGCTCCCCCTCTCCTGTCCTTGGCTTACACAGCTGCTGGGAGTGTGTGCGTGTGCGTGTGTGTGTGAGTGTGTGTGTGTGTGTGTGTGTGTGTGTGTGTGTGTGTGTGTGTGTGAGAGAGAGAGAGAGACTGTGCGTGTGTGTGTGTGTGTATATATATATGCATGTGTGCGAGTGAGTGTGTGTGTGTTACCTCTGTTAACCATGTTTCAGGAAACAAAATGACACATCAGATGTCAAATGTGATACAAATGTGAGATTTTGAGAGGCTGGGCCTTGTTTAAACAGAATAAATGTCTGTGTTTTTCAAGAAAATCTCAACATGTCAACGTGCCATACTCGAAGACTGCAGACTTCAAGCAGAGCATAGAGGGCCCTCTAGTGGACATTGTGTGTAAGTACCATTAAGAACGCTGCAGCGAATATAATGTTAAAAGTCTGACACAGAAAGTCATATGATTATTGCTCTCTTCAATTCTTTGTCTGTGAATTCAGAAATTCAGGAAGCGAATCAAGCCGACGCAGCCGGGCCAAACCTGTGACAGATGTGCTTTTATTTTAAAAGTCTGTACATTCAGAAGCGGCGCAATGGCGCTTCGCGAAGGACGAGACTCCACACACAGTGCGGAATGATCTCTGCTCAGTGACATCAGCGTTCATACTCAAATCAGCAATATTCATATCTACTCTCTAAGGCTGTGTGGCGGCCCCACACGATCCGCGGGTTCCATGAGACCGCAACGGCAGTTACGTTGCTTACGGGACAGCATGTCTGAGGTTTAAACGAAAGTTTAAATAGGAAGGAAAAACGGAAAAATTGCTTTAAGTACACCAACAGCAGGTAGTACTGTCGCTTCATAGCAAGAAGGCCCTGGGTTCGAGTCCTGGCCTGGGCCTTTCTGTGTGGAGTACTCCGGTTTCCTCCCACAGTCCAAAGACATGCAGGTAGGCCGACTGGAGACTCTAAATTGCTCATAGGTATGAGTGTGTGAGTGAATGGTGTGTGTGCCCTGCGATAGATTGGCGGCCTGTCCAGGGTGTATTCCTGCCTCTCGCCCAATGCATGCTGGGATTGGCTTCAGCACCCCCTGCGACCCCAAGCAGGTATAAGTGGGTTAGATAATGGATGGATGGATGGATGGAGAATCTGGGGTTCGTATCACAGGGGGAGCTGATTCTGTTCAGTATTTTTAAAAATCTCTCAAACGGGAACTATAATGCATTTAAACAATGTTTTGTTTTTTTTAATTCCCCAAATGGCAACCATATCTCAGTCTCAATGGTTGCTATTTCTCTTTTAAATTATGGTTTTTAAATCCCATGTGGGTTGGGGGGGGAGTGTTAAACACTGTGCTTTATCGAGTGGACAGTGAGAAAGAGAAGATGAAGGAAATGGACAGGTGAAGAGCATAACAGGTAAGGTGAAGGACAGGTGATGTGATTGGCAGGTGGGAGGGTTCCAGAAGGTGAAGGACAGGTGATGTGATTGGCAGGTGGGAGGGTTCCGTGTTCCAGCTGGGCACACCTGCGCCATCAGGGCAGCTTCAGCCAGCTCAGGTCATCCGATCTTTAAGGTGGGAAGGAAATAAATCACGAGAGTGAGGAACATTTCAGTGGTCAATGGCAGGCTTAATTACAGATCCTCCAAAAACAGAGCAGTATGTCCTATCCTTCAAGGCAAGATGTATCTAATGTAGATGATGTAGATGAATTCATGAAATACTTTATTAATTAAATTAATTACACATTTAACATGCTGATAATTAACAGAAAGCAGAGATACAGCAGGACAGTGATGGGCTCTTGTGGTTCTATAATGGTGTGGGAAGCAGGTGTCTTTAAAAGTGACAATGCCCACATCCACAGAGTATAAACAGCCACCCTGTGATTTAAAGACTGTGACAACCAGGTTATTTGTATGTCAAGGCCCTCTTAGTTTCCAGATCTGAACACAGCCTAGCATTTGTGGGATATTCCAGAAAAGACACTGGAGACAGCACTTTCCATCGACCAAGTGCCAGCCGATTTACTCTCCTGCGGAAGAGCTCTGCCGTGTTCCTACCACAGAATTCCAGACGGCAGTAGACTCTACGCCAGTATAACCCTCCCACACCAGCACCACTAAATAATGCTCTAAATGTAGATTCGTATGACCAACATCCATATAAAACCACACATGCTGTTGCAAAACATGATATATTTTTTTAAAGGCCATTACAGTCCTGACTGCATCAGTAAAAGGTGCTGTGGGTGAGAACAGGAAGTGAGGTAAGATGCAGGGTGAATATGAGGAAGTATGAACACACAATATGCCACACAGACTCTACTGGTACACAGGCTCCAGTGTCACTGAGAGA